>NC_087215.1:40205215-40246943 GCF_015104395.2 Macrobrachium nipponense
TGTCAAAAATAAAAAGTATAAAATAAGAATATAAAAAATTTTAAACAAGCTTTTATCAAAATTCAGTGCAGGATTTTCTTACAATTAATCATGTCTACAGAAATAATAGCGTGGCCCCAAACATGGAAGGAATTGCTACAAGAAATAAGAAAAATATATATTTTTTATTATTTCATGTAGCATTTCCTTCTGGGGCCAACGCTTTTATTTTTGTAGACATGATTAATTTTAAGAAAATCCTGTAATGTCTCAAAGCATTATTTTTACTTTTTAGTGCATTTTAATAAAAGCAAATTTTTTTAAAAGACTTATATTTCATTCGCTAAATTAAAAGCAGCTTGTTCCTACACAATATACAAACCCTCGGTCCTTTACATAAGGAGGGACTCTGCAGGACCCCTCCTGCAGAGTCCTTCCTTATGTGAAGGACCTCAGGTTTGTATAGTTAGGAAAAATACAATTTACTTTCAAAAATTGTGATATTAATGACAATTTCGATAAGTCGCTCTATATTCGTCAATAGGACAAATGGGAAAATATCTAAGGCAGCAAGCTCAGCCGTTTGGTATGAACTCCTCGTAATTACTCCTCCTGACATGTGATCAGGTGATGTTTCCTCCTGCTACAGGCGTTTGTCGCTTCTAGCACTTTCTCTTCCCAGGTAGAGGTTTTGACGATTACCTCTAATTCCCCGAATGGAGGTCAGAAGTTGGGTAATTTGCCGGGATGGGTTATCCCCATTCAAGGCCAATAATAGTTGGCCTTGTCCCCATTACACGAAGCATAAGTCACGACTCATTTGATGTCCGCTGCTTGCCATTTCGTAGCTGGGAATTCATGGTATAAGTGACTGTCTTCCGAATAAAAATAATGTTCTGATTCCAGGTCATATACGAGTCAGTGGCCCATTGAACATGTAACGGTGAGCTTTAAAATATGAAATAATCACAGGCTCGTCCAGTAATCAGCAATTAAGGAACGTTATTGGGCTCACGTGTATAAATGGTTGTAAGTCCTTTCTTCTAAACATAATGCATGTGTGCAACAAATGCATAAGGAATCAAGTGAATTTGTTTAACTTATGATATATACATATATATATATATATATATATATATATATATATATATATATATATATATATATATATAATTCTCGGATCAGTGGCCATACTGCCAACTAAACGATTTTAACTATCTTAAAGTCACCATTATCAAATACTCAGAAGTCGTCAAGTCTATTATATTTGTCTTGACCTCCTGCCGTGTTTTTTTTTATTATTATTATTTTTTTTTTAGTTAGTTCCAAACTACCTCATTACTAAGTCAGTTGTGTGTGTATTTATTTTATTCGTAATCTTCGTTATTTTTCTTTTTACTCCTAAGACAGTACTTTTAAATGTTTTTATCTATTTTATGTGTGATTTTCGTACGTCTTCTTTTCAGTGTGTTAATTTTTTTTTCTTCCTTGCCAGAATCTTCGGCTAATAAATCACAATCCGTACATAAAGGAAAAGAAACTTTCCTTACCTCTAAGAGAACACTGTTTGTCTACAGAACTGAAAAACGGTGACTTATTTGCTATTAAATTAACAAGTTCTGGATATATGTTATATTTACCAACGTATTTTCCAACTTATCAGATATTTCCATGGGTTCTCCCCATTGACAATGAGGCTTCTTTATCAAATGTATTGATTTCATCATAGATCCAGCAAATGCAATAGTTATCAAATGCATTGATTACTAGAAATAATACAAAAAAGAATCTCGAATTGCTGTGTATACGTCTAAATAATTATTTTTCACTCACTCTCAGATTGTACTCATAACTCCGGGAATGCTAACAATAATGGAGAATGCTATAATTTGTTTGTTTGCCCTGGTAGTACCGTATGTGAAGCAGCAGCTGGTGCCTGTTGCATTTCTGGTAAGAAGACCTGCACTAATTCCTCATTTCCTTTTTAACTTAAAATCGGGAGTCATAAATCCGATTTCATATTTTTTTCATATAAAGAGAAGTAGTACATTGGACGCTGTCGTTTTTATTATCACGGTTGATTTCTATATCTATTTTAATGCTAATTGTGTAATTTGTAGTCTTTTACTGCTATATAATATATTTCGTAGAGTCCTATACAACAGTTGCTCCTATATCTAAAATACTATGAGAGAGAGAGAGAGAGAGAGAGAGAGAGAGAGAGAGAGAGAGAGAGAGAGAGAGAGAGAGAACGAACCAACTGATACGATACCATATGCATTAGAACCTATGACACGCATGTACTGTCATTCCCTTTATTTTCATTTTACGTTATTCTCATTTTTATTTTTACTATATTTTCTCATTTTTTATTCAAATATGTGTTGTCATAATTTTCACTGCATAAAAATGAAAAAAACAAGGAAATTTACAGCCCAATAGAGAGAGAGAAATGCTATCGATATACCATAGTGAGTGCATGTAGTAGGTATACGTAGCCTATAGTTGTGTTACACAAATTTACTTGAGGGAATGGGAGACAATTTATAAATAGCTCAACGTGTTGCTATAGTAGATTCACATCAACCGTGCATTTGATGTCCAGGCCAGTCCCTTACGACGCCCCTGATTGGCTATTGATAAGCCAATCGCGGGGCTGGAAACTCTCAGTCTCTCTTTCAAGAGTTCACATAGGCTGGATGTATGTTCCACCTCTCCTGAGGGATACTTTTGAAAGACGTATCCCTCAGGAGAGGTGGAACATAGATCCTAACCATATGAACTCTCGACAGAGACAGTTTCCAGACCCGTGATTGTCTTATCAACAGCCAATCAAGAGTGTCGTAAGGTGCTGGCCTAGACATCAAATGCACGGTTGATGTGAATCTACTAAGCATCTGTGACAAAATCCATGACGAATTTTGTTGCGTTAGTAAATATAAAATAAATAATATTTTTACTTCAAGTGCAGGCATTATATTTCAGGTGAAATATCAACAGTGATGAAATACTCCTCTGCGTTACGGCATGTGTGATAATCAAATAGCTAAATGGTGACATCAGCATTGACGAAATGCCACATGTGGCGTAGATGTACACACACTCGCACACATGCACTCCACACACACACGCATTCACGTAAAGCTTCGACGATAATATGAGGTGAAGTTAAAAATCATTAATCTAATCCAATAAAACAAAGTGATTAAATACATTTAAGGATTGTTCTTAAAATGAATTTACTTTAGATACATCATCATTGAGAAATGCCCTATGTACTACTAAAGATGTACAAAACTTGGGAGTTTTACTCACACACAAACAGACACACACACAAAGTTTCCATAAGGCAAAATGAGCAATCAGTGATCATAATAAAACTAAAGATTTGTGGTAATTTTTAAATGTTGTTCTTAAAAAGAACACACAGAAAGAGCACAGTCGCAGCCCAAAGAATGATGCAATACTTACCCCAATTCAGGGTAAGCAAACACTATGAATAAAGTATAAGTAAAATAAATGAAATACAATACAATATTGTAACAAATGATAAAGTTGCTGTATAAAAATACATTAAAGGTAATAAAACCATGGCAGGCTGTGGGTAACCAGAGGTAGGTTAACTACCTACCAAATTGCGTTGTTTATGAGGGAGGGAGAAAAAGAAGGGGGTTCGCTTTGTTTTTCAAAGTATATTTACAATACAGTAGATTTTGTTGTGAATATGGGAAAACAAGATAGATAATTGTGTCTTGCATAAAGTATTCAGTTTAAATTATGATGGTTGTTGTATATAATCATACCGAGTGTCTGAGGCTATGTGGTGCTGAAAAGATAGGTGAGCAAGAGCTGAAAGTGTGGAGTTGCTGTTTTGCACCAAGAATTTTTCTGTTTTTCCTTATCCGAATTTCGCCCTTGTCTGACAGGGCCTTGGCTCTGTTAATCCTGATAACCAAGAGATTACTGTATTACTGGTGATAAGTTCTAAATGACTTAGTTGAGCACAAATCATCATTGTAAATATCATTATTATTATTGTTATTATTATTTTTTTTTTTTTTTGCTCTATCACAGTCCTCCAATTCGACTGGGTGGTATTTATAGTGTGGGGTTCTGGGTTGCATCCTGCCTCCTTAGGAGTCCATCACTTTTCTTCCTATGTGTGCCGTTTCTAGGATCACACTCTTCTGCATGAGTCCTGGAGCTACTTCGGCCTCTAGTTTTTCTAGATTCCTTTTCAGGGATCTTGGGATCGTGCCTAGTGCTCCTATGATTATGGGTACGATTTCCACTGGCATATCCCATATCCTTCTTATTTCTACTTTCAGATCTTGATACTTATCCATTTTTTCCCTCTCTTTCTCCTCAACTCTGGTGTCCCATGGTATTGCGACATCAATGAGTGATACTTTCTTCTTGACTTTGTCAATCAATGTCACGTCTGGTCTGTTTGCACGTATCACCCTATCCGTTCTGATACCATAGTCCCAGAGGATCTTTGCGAGATCGTTTTCTATCACTCCCTCAGGTTGTGTTCGTACCACTTTATTACTGCAAGGGTAGCTGATGTTTTCTTGCACAGGCTCCCGTAGAGGGCTTTTGCCACTGAATCATGCCTCTTTTTGTACTGGTTCTGTGCAAGTGCCGGGCATTCGCTTGCTATGTGGTTTATGGTTTCATTTTTCGTATTGCACTTCCTACATATGGGAGAGATGTTATTTCCGTCTATCGTTCTTTGAACATATCTGGTTCTTAGGGCCTGATCTTGTGCCGCTGTTATAATTCCTTCAGTTTCCTTCTTTAGCTCTCCCCTCTGTAGCCATTGCCATGTGTCATCGCTGGCTAGTTCTTTAGTCTGACTCATGTATTGTCCGTGCATTGGTTTGTTGTGCCAGTCCTCTGTTCTGTCTGTCATTCTCCTGTCCTCTGTATATTTTCTGGGTCTTCGTCTACTTTTATTAGTCCTTCTTCCCATGCACTCTTTAGCCACTCATCTTCACTGGTTTTCAGATATTGCCCAGTGCTCTGTTCTCGATGTTGACGCAGTCCTCTATACTTAGTAGACCTCTCCCTCCTTCCTTTCGAGTTATGTATAGTCTGTCCGTATTTGCTCTTGGGTGTAGTGCTTTGTGTATTGTCATATGTTTCCTCGTTTTCTGATCTATGCTGCGGAGTTCTGCCTTCGTCCATTCCACTATTCCTGCGCTGTATCTGATTACTGGCACTGCCCATGTGTTTATGGCTTTTATCATATTTCCGCCGTTGAGTTTTTGACTTGAGTATCGCCTTGAGTCTCTGCATATATTCTTTCCTGATCGTGTCCTTCATCTCTTGGTGTTTTATATCCACCCTCCTTCCATTATTCCCAGGTATTTGTATCCTGTCTCATCTATGTGTTTGATGTTGCTCCCATCTGGTAGCTTTATCCCTTCAGTTCTCGTTACTTTGTCTTTTTGTATGTTGACTAAGGCGCATTTTTCTTTTCCAAACTCCATCCTGATGTCCCCAGATACAATCATTACAGTCTGGATTAGGGTATCTATTTCCTTGATGCTCTTACCATACAGCTTGATGTCGTCCATGAACATCAGATGGTTGATTCTGTTGCCTCTTTTCTTGAGTTGGTACCCGGCATCCATCTTCTGTAGTACTTTTGTCATGGGAATCATGGCTACTACGAAGAGTAGTGGGGACAGTGAGTCGCCCTGGAAGATCCCTCTCCTGATATTAACCTCTGCTAGTCTTATTCCAGAGCTTGTAAGTATTGTATTCCAGTTGCGCATTGTATTTTTGAGGAAGCTGATGGTGTTTTCCTCTGCCCCATATATTTTCAGGCTTCTATTAGCCATGTGTGTGGTATCATGTCGAAGGCTTTCTTATAGTCTATCCATGCCATGCTTAGGTTGGTTTTCCTTCTCCTACTGTTCTTCATTACCATTTTGTCTATTATTATTATTATTATTATTACTTGCTAATGTTAAAAACACGTCCTTGTGGAACACTGATTTCAAGAGGGGAAGTCTATTTAATAAATATCATCACATCTCAAAGGTAGTTTATAAAATGTTTTCGCTGAAAATTGGCTCGTGTCCACATATATTACTTTGTACTATAATGTTTTCAAATTTGTGCAATCTGTATTTGATATCATAGCTGTTTGTGTAGTGTTTGCGTTCAAATCCTCTTTGGATGTGATCTTCAAGGTAGGATAGTGAATATGGTAGATTCATGGTTCTTTGATCATAGGCCACTGTATGAGTGTGGATATCATGAAACAAGTAGTTGAAGTCGTTGGTAGACTAACAAATCTTTGTTTACCTAGTTTTAAGAACCGAGGCTTGGAGGAATCTATTTGGGCAGTTCAGGAAGCTGATTCCAGTCTTTCTTCTTCTTCTTCTTCCCTTATTTTATGAACCTACACTGTACACACAAATCTGGCAACCATCTTGACATTGTGTTCACATATGTCTCAGGGATTGTATCTTGGGGAGTATTTTTACTGTAGGGTCATCTGATCATTGTTTAATTAAGGCTGATTATTTAGCTTAGGTGGAGTGATGTTTTGTATAAGTTTGAATACTGAGTACCTCAATTATCATATCAGCACTATTCTTGAGAAGAGGATTCCTAAAATCCTCGAGTTTCGTCTTAAATATAAGCAGTGATTTAATGCACATGTAAGCTTGACTACCATGAGAAACAAGAATCTTATCGTTTATGGATGGGCATTCGATCAGAATAACTTTGGTCCTATAATTTCATTCAGCTTAGAATTAATGTTCAGATGGTCAGGGTGCGAGAACATATAATGAGGGTGTGAAGATCTTGCTCTCCAGTGGTGATGACCATAAATGGTAGCCTAAACCTTCAATCATCACTCTCGGGACTTTATTCTAGCATGCAAATCCCCGCCCTTCCTTGAACGAGGTGACGGAAGTGCATATTGCCCCAAACAGAAAGCAGAACTGTTGACTCAAGTCTGTAACCAAGCAGCGTTGTGAGTTATTTGGTGTTGTCTCAGTCATGCCTTCCAGGGCCTAAGTTGCGTTCGGTGGACTTCAGACTCAGAAAAGCCAAATTTTGCTTCTGAGACTTGACAGTTACAGTGATTTAGACCCTAATGGGATATTAACCATATATATTTTTTATTTTTTAAAGACTGCTAATTTCAATGTTCCTAAGAGTAGGTACTACATTTTTCCGAAAGTTAGTTGGACTTGAAGTTTTCCCTTTGTTTGCTGGATTGGGAATATTGCTGCATCTGTCGCGAAAAAATTTGATCCGTTTTTTCCCAACAATCCTTCGCAACGCTCAGGATTTGAAAGCAGAAGTGGGAAGCAGGCAGCAGAGTTTGTGGTTCTCTTATATATATATATATATAATTGTGTTCATGAGAAATACTTTCATTTAGTTTGATTGCAAAGATTCCTTTTTTTTCTTTTCTTTTTTTCTTTTCGTCAGTTAGCGTGAGTCCGCCCTTCAGTTCACGTGTTTGTTAAACTTGAAGAGTTTATTTTACAATAAAAATATAAAAAAAAAACACCTTGATCTCACTGGACCTTTGCTTACATAGGTGTTTGTTGGTTTTGCCCTTAAGGCCAGGCTATAGGTCCTACGTACACCATCTTGGGACAAAACCATCCTAGTCAGAGGGAGAATTTCCGACAACATCCAACCTCATGCCCCTCACAATATAAGCTAATTTCAAATACCCGTTGTTATTTAAGGTTTTTGAGAAGCTGCTGTCTACGCATCTTTGTAGGTTTGGTGAAGATAATTGAAACTACTACCAGCATTATGGTTTGTGTTTCATAAAGGCCTTGGTATTTGTGATGCACTCTTATCAATATGTACGGTCTTGCAGAGTGCTCTTAATTGATGGGGGTGCAGAGGCATACTACATGGTTGCTTTAGATTTTAGTGCAGTCTTTGACAATCAAAAATTATTGGAAATTGTTTGATCTTTTCTTAATTTTTAAACTGATTTTTAATAAGCAGAACCCAAAGCGTGTTCAAGATATCTTGGGCCTTTGCTATTTATCTTACTACTGATGTGGCAAGGTCTGGAGAACACGATTGTATATGCCAATGAGATGCTCTTCTAGTTCTTGTTCCTTCTCTGCACCTCAGGTCTGTGATTTGCTAATCCTTGAATAGAGATATGAACGTAGTCACGAGTAGAGTAGGCTTTAAGGCATGAAGTTCAGCCTTAAAAAAACTGTATGATAGTCAATCCAGGGCACCTTTGCCTTTGCACCCTGATTTATATTTAAATGGTAGAGTCCTAGCTAATAAGAACCTAAGTTTGTTCCTACACCATCAGTCAACTTTCAACTTTCCTTTCGTAGAATGGAAAGAACGAATAGGAGATTGTGGTTGTACTTATACATATAAAAAAGAGAGTAATAGTAGTGCAGAAGATAAGAGGCAATTTGAAAAGCTATTAGATATGCTACTAGAATACAACATTCAACAAATAAATCACCTGCCAACAAGAAAGGAAAATACTTTAGACCTAGTATTTGTGAACGAGATGAATTATGTTAAAGAAATAATAGTTTATAATGCGAGTATTTCAGACCATAATGTCATAGAATTAACAGTTCATTCCAAAGCAAGTGAAAATAGAGATAAGCAAGAAATGAAAAAGTGGGAAGGATATGGAAAATACAACTTCTACAGTAAAAATATAAAATGGTCAGAAATTAATGAAGAATTAAACAAAGATTGGGATAACATTTTCGTAAGTGATGACATAAGGGTAAATACGGAGATATTATATAAAATATTGGAGAAAATAGTGGAAAAATATATACCGAAGAAGAAAAGTAAACATCATTCATGCATACCAAGAGACAGAAGGATCTTGTTCCAGAAAATCAGAAAGTGGAAAAAAGGTCTTGACAAAAGAAAAAAATGCATGGAAAGTTATAGAACTAAAAAGTAAGATAGAAAAATGCAGAACAAAAGCTTATACAATCAAAGAAAATGAAAAACTGGGACTTGGAAGAAAAAACCCTATTAAATATCAAGCAAAACCCCAAACTATTATACTCATATGCGAAGAAGATGAATAAAAGAAGAATAGAAATAGGCCCTCTGAGAATTGAAGGGAGATTAACGAATGAAAAAAAAGGAATTTGCAACATACTGTGGGCAGAACGATATAAGAGAGAATTCACACCCTAGAATAGATAATGAGATAATGATATAGAAGTAAGGGATGAAATAGTGAAATAAATTTAGCTGACATAGATATTAATGAAGCTGATATTGTGCAGGCTATTGATGAAATTAAAAATGGAGCTGCTGCAGGGCCTGATTGGAATTCCTGCTATTTTGTTAAAGAAAGTAGTTCATTCTATCGCAAAGCCACTTGCAATATTATTAAGACAAAGTGTAGATACAGGCAAGATTTATGATGAGCACAAATTAGCATATATTACCCCTACTTTCAAAAGTGGATCAAGACTAGAGGCAAGTAATTATAGGCCTGTGATCTAACATCACATATTATGAAAGTGTATGAAAGGGTAATGAAGAAAAAATATTATGAAACATTTAAATAAAAAATAATTTGTTTAATAAAAGGACAACATGGTTTCGTACCCGGAAAAAGTACACAAACCCAACTGTTAGTCCACCGTGAGAACATATTCAAAAATATGAAAAGCGGAAATGAAACAGATGTGGTTTATTTAGACTTTGCAAAAGCTTTTGATAAAGTAGACCATAATATATTAGCGAAGAAAATTAGAAAAACACAATATCGTGGATAAAGTAGGAAGATGGTTAAAAGAATTTTTACACAACAGAAAACAGATAGTTATTGCAAACGACGAGAAATCGGATGAAGCCAAGGTAATATCCGGTGTGCCGCAAGGTACGGTGTTAGCTGCAATACTGTTTGTTATTATGATTGAAGACATAGACAATAATGTTAAGGATTCGGTAGTGAGTAGTTTCGCAGATGACACAAGAATAAGTAGAGAAATTACTTGTGATGAAGATAGGAACGCTCTACAAAGAGACCTTAACAAAGTATATGATTGGGCAGAGGTAAATAGGATGGTATTTAACTCTGATAAATTTGAATCAATAAATTATGGAGACAGAGAAAGAAAGCTATATGCATATAAGGGACCTAATAATGAGACCATCACAAATAAGGAAGCAGTTAAAGACCTTGGTGTGATGATGAATAGGAACATGTTATGCAAATGATCAAATAGCAACTCTGTTGGCAAAATGTAAAGCAAAAAATGGGAATGTGTTACGGCACTTCAAAACAGAAAAGCTGAACACATGATTATGCTTTATAAAACATATGTTCGTAGTCCACTTGAATATTGCAATATGATATGGTACCCACACTATCAAAGGATATTGCAACAAATAGAGAGTGTACAAAGGTCCTTTACAGCTAGAATAGAAGAAGTTAAGGACTAGACTACTGGGAAAGACTACAATTCTTAAATTTATAGTCTAGAAAGGAGAAGAGAACGCTACATGATAATTCAGGCATGGAAACAGATAGAAGGAATAGCAGAAAATATCATGGAACTAAAAATATCAGAAAGAGCAAGCAGAGGTAGATTAATAGTGCCCAAAACTATACCAGGAAAAATAAGGAAAGCACACAGGACATTAATCCACTACGCACCAGCATCGATAATGCAGCGTCTATTCAATGCGTTGCCAGCTCATCTGAGGAATATATCAGGAGTGAGCGTAGATGTGTTTAAGAATAAGCTCGACCAATATCTAAACTGCATCCCAGACCATCCAAGATTGGAAGATGCAAAATATACCGGAAGATGTACTAGCAACTCTCTGGTAGACATAGAGGTGCCTCACACTGAGGGTACCTGGGGCAACCCGAACAAGATGTAAGGTCTGTAAGGTAAGGTAAGGTCATTTACATTAGGAATCACATTCAGCGAAGCTGGAAACGGCCGTTAGACTTTTATAGCAAGGTAGTTTGGTAGTTGAACTACCATTCGGGAAGGGGAATCTCCGCCCTCCCGAGCGTATGCCGTATGTACTATTCACTTCCCTTTCAGCTGCCGTCGGATGATGACGAGTGTTTGCATCACTTGCGGCTTGACTGTCGCTAGCTCTTTACAAGACTTTCATGGCGAGATCTTTCCTTACTTTTGTGTTTGGTGTATTGCTATTTTGGTTTGCCGTGGATTTCGGCTTATTTCAATCATGCAAACCCATAATTTTACAGTGCTGATTTCTAGCATAAACCTCCATAGGTATGCCCAGGGATGGGTAGCAGAAGCATAATATTTACAGGTTCAGTGTGGATATTGATCCTCATTTCTCCGCAACGGATAGGTTGCAGAGGATGGGATTGCAGTCCTACATTTCAGGTGATTAGTGTTATTCTAGAACCCCTGTGCAATATGTGTGACTCCGGGGAGGAAGCGTTCTTGGGTGTGTGGCGCCTTAGTGCTGTTTGAGGGTCACTGCCCTGACAGCTCCCTCGACTCCGGGTCCTTCGCCCTCGTTGTCTCCCACACTGGGTTCCCCTGCATTGCTCCTTCTACGAAGGAGGCATCCCCTTTGTCCTTTCGCCTGATTCATCAGACAGAGGGGGATGGAGTGGAAGCCGCAGTTAATGAAGACCTTTGCAAAAGGAACTCAGGTCACTCCGAGGGAGCCGATCCCTTGGGGTGACAAGGAGCCCCCTCTATTAACCCATCTGTTCCTTCTTCAGGTATGATAGAACAGCAGTTGGTGAGTGTTGCTGCGGCTTGGCATTCTCTAGGCCAAGCGGGTTCCCGTCACTGCAGGTCCTGCTTCGCACCTGGCTGCCCTGTGATGACTCTGGGGATGGATTCCCCCACTACCATCTTCGTCACAGTTCCTGTGTTCTCCACAGCCTTGCATTGTTGTTGTTGCCACCACCCAACGACTGGCAATCCATCAGTAGTGACAGTGATTGTGGTGTACCTCTCAGTGCATGGAGGATGAAGGCAACGAGAAGGGTATTGTGGAGGAGATCACACAGAATGCTATCTTCAGCATCCTCATCGTCTCCTTCCTCGTTGTCGTCGTCGTCTGCTGCCTCCTCCCCTTCCTCATCCAAGACCTCAGTCTGGGAAGAAAAAGGTTTTCTCTCCGGCCCCCTACGAAATCTCATCATGAATTTCTATGGTCCTTCTGCCTCTTCGGAGGAAGCAAGGGTTCTCTTGTCAGCTCTCCTCGCCTGAGGGTGTAGGTACCGGTCTGCAGGCCACACTTGGCTGTGCTGAGTCAAGGCCTCTGCCCCCATGCGAGAACCATTTTGCTCTTCTCGGGGTAGGGCCCCTCCAGAAAAGAGGCACTCCCTAGAGGTCCCTCATACCGACTCCTTCTACAGGACTTTGGCCCCAAAGGGGTTTAGGCACGTCGTAATGAATGCTCTCATCGGCAGGCATTCCTTCAGCTCCTTCCAGTCCTCTGTCACGTGTGCAAGAGGTGAGCGACTCGGCCGAGTCTAGGGCTCAGCTCAAGCCGGGGCTACGGCTTGGCTACACTGAGCCAAGACTTCTGCCCGCCGTGCAATTACTGCTTTAATCTTCTCAGGGAGCACCTCTCTATAATAAAGGCACTCTCTTACACCCGCATTACAATCATCTCCACGAGTTGGTGATTGACTGCAGCTCACCTCACCCAACCTTTTGGCAGATAGGACAGGTGAGAGAACCAGGCCTTCCTCACCTGTTCCCTCAATTCCTTGGATTTCCTAAGAAGTGAGTTCGAACAGGTAGGATTCCATTGAGAGTTCTCAAAGGGGTCCTGCTCCTCAGGCTTAAGCTCTTGACTTAGCTTGGACCAAACAAGAAATATGCTGGAGGAGTTGAGGAAGGACCTATTGGAGGCATTCTTTTACACCCAGTAGAGAGGAGTTTACTTTTAAGTCTGGTTTGGGTTTATGCAGTGCTTGGTAATGCATGCCAACGCCTTCTAGGTAAATGTCAAGTCCCGTGCTCATGCCTTGGACCTTAGGGTCCAAACACGTAGGAAGCAGGCACAAAATCCCTCTTTATTCTTCTTAGAGCTTCGGCCTTAAAAGGGAACAGTTAATTGGGGTGGGGAGGGTTGTTAGTTCTTTGCTGACGACTACCATCCATAATTATTTGGTAATAATCTGTTCAGGCCACTTGACTCGGCTCGGCCAGTGGCTCTGCTAAGTCGAGTGCTCGGCCCTGCCGAACGAATTTTCTGCTCTTGATTAGTGCAGTTCCTTCCCATGACATAGCACCCTCCTTTCCTGTGTTGCAGTCCTGGTGTCATCTTGCCAGACTATCAAGTTCTGCGGTGAGTTGTGGAAGATGTGGTAAGTTATGGTGGTGGTGTAGCACAGCAGCACCAGTTACTACTAATGTTACCAGTCAATGCAGCCACTTAGGTAAGAGAAAGAGAACAAAGTGGTCGTTGTCTTCACATACGCCGTCGTCGTCTGATGCCTCCTTACCTCCTTCTTCGATGACTTCTCCGGCCTAAGAAGAGGAAGGTAGCTTCCCCGCCCCACTTCTAAGGATCTGCATCCTCCCCCCAGGAAGGAAGCAGTTTGCTCTCTCATTGCCTCACCTGCTCCTTCAGGAGTGGGAACTGTGATGCTGTCCCCAGGGGAGAAGCTAGTAGGAGGTTCTCTACGTAGTCCTCTTCGTGAAGTTCAATTCGATCATGGAGAAGACAGAACAGATGCGTACTAAGACATGGCAAGTTCTCGCCAACTTTTGGCAATTTAACTTCTCTCAAATCTCACTTGCATTCACACGAACAAACCAGTTGTAGGAAAGAAAGCATCATTTGGTGAGTGAGAATCTCAGCTCTCCCTTCAAGAAGAGTGTTTTGCTGAGGCGAATATGTTTTTATACTCTGTGCATTGCTGACCACTGTAAATTCAAAGAGCGGGCAAAACAGTTAATCATCCTTCCTTTTTCCCCTCTACTTCCTGGGTTATACTGGAATGGGCGAGAGAATAAGAGGAACTCTACGGAGTCTACTCCCCAGAGTTTGAATAAGAGACTACATTATGTTCCTGGTTCGACATTAGGATCTCACCAAACATAAGTTCTATCTGTTCAGGGTGGATATCACTGACAAGTTTGAGCTCCACCTCTCCAGTGTCCCTGTTTTGGGAACAACCAGTTCGGTATGAATTAGTCTTCTTCACTTGCTCTTTATTAGAATGAAGGAGGTCTGCTTCCAGTCCTTATTCTTTTCTCTCTTGATATGAAGAAGAATTGGGCCAGTGCTCAATTACAGGAACTTACAAATATATGTACTCGTATATTCTCCTCATGACGTGCATCTCTAATCAGTTGCGCCATCCAAGTAATGGGCGCATACCTGTAATTTAGTTCTTCAGGGATGTTACCGAGATGAACAGTACCTTCTCTTAATTTACCTGAAACTCAGGACAGCCTTTCGAGCCTCCCAAGAGTTTCCAGGTTTGATTATGTGACAACTAGTATTATTGTTTGACAACACCGCAGGGTTGGCATTATCAATGAACAAGAGGGCTCCTTCCCCTCTTGTCTTGGTTAACATGCAGGTGTTTGAGTGTATCTGTAGTGCATTTGATAGTTCTATAAACATGGAATGTATTACCAGACAACTTAGCCTACGAAGTCGAGCAGGGGGGACAGAGTAGTACTGCCTTCTCACCAAGATTTTGTTCATCTTGGTATTGTTTCTGTTGAGGGTTAATACTAATTCAAATCTCTCTGCCCGGCCATCAGGGACTTAGGTCATTGGTTGGCTCGGAATACTCACATATGGTCCATGTCTCGTGCTCCACATTTGCCGTTGCAAGAATTTCCAGACAGAGGTATGTCTCTCAGACCCATTATCATCTTCTGTATACCTTCGTCGCCTTTCCCCCCAACTTCCTTGACTCTTATGAGTAGGCGTGACTCAAACAGGGAGGGCTCCATTGAAAATTGTTTTCCATGGCTTGGCCCTTGGACCAAGCAGTACGTATGCTGGAGTAATAGAAGTGCAACCTCAGGCGTCTCATGAGGGTAGAACAGGAAAACCACGCCTTGGAAGGACTCAAAGGTCCTTTGCCACGAGATGTGGACATTCCTGAGATACAGAGGACCTTTATAGGTCCTTCATGGGTTCTCCTATGATGCCTCTGTATACTCCTCTGACGTGCTTACTTATTTGGATGCATCAATGGGGGGTTGGGGTGTACACCCAGAGGATTTCGTAACCTCTCATGGGTGGCCCCAATACATCAGACACCTCCACTTCATGTCCTAGAGCTCGTTATGGCATCTCTGGCCCTTCAGAACTTTCTAAAGAATGCAGTGGTGATCACACTGTGGCGCTGATCAGTGATAACACCACGGCAGTGGCATAAGTCGACAGACAGGGATGCTTAGTGCCTTCTGAGCTCCAGTAGTTGACAATGCAAGTATGAGAGCATGTAGTCGGTCACCCACCTATTGTCAGCCAGAAGCAATCTTGCTGAACAGAAACGCAATGGCAGACGAATTCAGCTGCCAGAATCGGGTAAGGTGAATCTAACGCGAGGTAATAAGCAGGGTACTGACCTCGAACTCAGAATTATTTTGGTGACCACCTAATGGCCTCAGGCCATTCAGTATCCTGTTCTGCTGGTTCTCATTACAGAAGCACCGAGGGCACTTCCCCAAGGGGGCCCATGATCCCCTGTGCCAACCATACATAGAGAGGTATTACCAAGTGGTGCATCCCCTTGGTTCTCCATGCTTGGAGACAGTCCTCCATATCTTCTGAACAGGAGGCCCTTCCTTATTCCGAGATCATCAGTCATGGAAGAAGCTTGCCTCTCAGCCCCTAAGAATCTCACTTTGAAACTCCTAAAGATCATCATCTCTTCCCAAGCGCCTCATTGGCCTGATCAGTATGGTCTTGGCCTGCCACCTTGGTGGCCATGAGTTCGATTCTCGAGCATTCCATTGAGGTGTGAGAGAGTGTTTTTCTGGTGATATAAGTTCACTCTCAACGTGGTTTGGAAGTTACGTAAAGCCATTGGTCCCATTGCTGAATAACCACTGGTTCCATGCAATGTAAAAACACCATACAAATAAACAAACAATCATCTCTTCCCCAAGTAAGCAGACAATTTCCTCGCCAGCTACCTCACCTGTGGTGGAGGTACTGGTTCACAAGACTGCACTAGGCCTACTGAATTGTCGACCAAGAGAATGGGTACCTCAATACCTGCTCCCTCTGCTACTTCAGGAAGCTCGCTTCCAATAATGCCATTGTGTCAGGGCCTTGGGCTGACCAAGACACCTTAATTGTTCGAGCCTCTATGGAGACTCTTATGCCCTCATCTGGAAGAGGGCTCCCCTTTTCCCTCCATGCCAGTGAAGGCACAGCCCGAGAGAAGAGCAGATATACACAGGTACCGCAGTTCTCCCAGTCATTGCCTTGACAGGTTACTGGCCTGGAAATTGAATTATATCATCGGTGTCTAACCAAACACCTGGTAGAGGTAAGGAGGAAGTTCCCTAAACAGACTCCTTCGCCAATGGCTTTGGTCTCGAAGAAGTCTGGGACGAACAGTAAGAATCACACAGCCTTTTCCAGCAATCACTTCTCTCTACACCTCCTAATTCCCAATTGCAAATGCGCAATAGGGGCGGTGGCCTAACCCAGGGCCACGGCTCGACAATGCCAAACCGAATCAGCAGCTTAGCTCCTTTCTTTGTATTCCATAGGAATCTGTCGGTGCAACAGGGGCTGAAGAAGGGAGTGGGTCAAGACAGACCACCTGCACTTCCTTCCCCCTTTGGGATATTGGCCACATGCCCTCAGACACTTTTCCTTGGACCCGTGGGGGAGGCTTGATAATTTGTGTCTTGCCCACCTCCTATAACAGGAGAGGTTTACATGTCACCTTAGATGTGTGGACGTGGATAAGAGAATGAATATTGGGTGACTGGCCCTCTTCTTCTCCATCCCTTATCTATTCTTCTCTTACCTCAAGCAGAAAGTGGATTGATCACTGCATGCTAGAACTGGCTACAATGCAGGTAAGCGACACAATGGAGTCCCCATTTATTTTTAGTAGGCAATGGAGGCAACCACTCCCTCCTCTTGCAAGGTGAGGAAGAGCAGGTTCTCCACTGTGGTCTCAAGGTGCTGACTCATTTCAAATTCTTGGCAAAAGTTTTGTTAATTTTTCAAGTTTACTTTACCAACTCTTAATGTTGACTTTTACCATAATTGTAGAGTTCATTGTATTTGCTAAATAAAATGTACCACAACGACAAACATTGTCTAGGTTCTTACCTGACCTAGCTGTTTTTGCTGGCATCACTAAGCAGGCTGCTGCTGCAAATAGTGTGTTGTTTTCTAGTATGTACAGTGGTACCTCGAGATACGAAAGGCTCAACTTATGAAAAACTTGAAATACGAAAGCCAATACGAAAAATTTAACTGCTCTACATACGAAAAGTTTTCAAGATACGAAAGGTTTCTGTAAAGTCCGAGATTCGCCCAAACCACCGATAACAATTTTGAAACTTGCGCACCGCCAACTTAGTAGACTCGCCACCATCCTCCTGCTCTCCCATTGGTTCCTGATGCTAGTCGCAGCCATGAGATCCTTCTCTCCTATTGGCCAGCGTCCCTCCCATCATGCATCTATGTACGTGGTGGCGTGCCTCGGCCACTCGGTACCAGCATTGTTATAGTACGCAAGCAGTATTCGTTTCGGGATCGTCAACTGTTTCTGAATCTACTAGTCAGAGTTGACATTGTGATGGTGTTTGTGTCATGTGCATTTTTTAAAAAAATTTCTCATATCTTCTCACAGAAAATGGAAAAAGAAGAGCACCTCTTGAGTGACGACATATATGATATGATTGACCAAGATCTCTCTCGTGGGATAAGTGACCAAGATCTCTCACATGGGATAAGTGATCAAGGTCTCTCTCATGGGATAACTGGAAACTTTGCAAGGTTGGTAGAATCTCCACTCCCTGCTAAACAGAGGGTGTTGACCAATCATTTACAACATGCATACCAGTAATATAATCAAGGCACTTCAGTTTATGTTGAAGGTCAGCAGCCGAACATTCAGTACCCAAATCAGTTGCAGAGAGAGCATTTGGTTGAACAGGGTTTTGATGGACACCAGGGCCAACAGTCATGAGGTGCAACAATTAGTAGATAATTATCAAGACGGGCAGCTGTTAATGAACACTACGCGTTTATAGAAAAAAAAGACACCCCGAAAAGGCTCACACAGGTCGTATGCTTGCGCAGTTCGATGACGTTTGCCTGAGTCGTTTCAGGAACATTGTGAAAAGTAGGCAGAAGCAATCTTCCTTGGATCGTTATTTTTTAAAGGCGCCTTTAGCATTAGCAGGAGTAAGCAAAAAGGAAGAACCAAGGGATAAAAAACAGAAAGTTGAAAGTGGTGATGAAGTTGAAGTTCTGTAAAAAATTAAAAAAAAAAAAAAAAAAAAAAAAAACTATGTAAAGTAAAAAAAAGTAAAAAAAAAAGTTAAAAATCAAAAAAGAAAAAAAAAATGGCAGAAATTAAGGATGTTCTAGCCGCTTTTCATAAAGTGCAATCGTTTGTCCTCCTCCTCCTCTGCCGCCACTTTCGGATATAGCCTCACTCGAAAGGTAAGCTTCCACATTTTACGTACAGTATTTCTTGTATACCATGTACACTAATACACTTTATTTACAGGTTATTTTGCATTTTGTTATTAATTTAGGTATTGAATGGTCCAAATTGTTGTAGTATTTCATTGTTTAAAGGTCGATTTAGCTTTATTATGAAATTTACTGTTGTGTTTTTGGAGGGCTTGGAACGGATTAGCGATTTTACATGTAAAATGTGGTCCAAGATACGAAAACCTCATGATACCAAGGGCGCCTCGGAACAGATTAATTTCGTATCTCGAGGTACTACTGTACTATTAGGTTTCATATTACTCAGTTTTCTAAGTGTGTTATTTTAGTTACAGCTAAAATGTGGAATATTTTGCCTAATGAAATGTGAAGTTTTTTAAGTTCCTAATGTTTAAACAATGAGCAAATTCATTCCTGATTTTTACTGTCATCTCCTGAATTCAGGTGTATCAGTTCTATTTTCAATTTCCTCATATTTATTTATTTGGTACCTTTTCCTATAACAAGTCTCTCTTTGTAGGCTGATTTCCTTTTGGAGCCCTCTTGGGTTTATAGTCAGTTGACTGTTCATAAGGGTTTTCAGTTGAAGATTTAAGAGAAGAAAATGGAAGGTGTCAATATCTTATTCACACATATTTGCAATATGAATTGTGCATTTAAATTTTTCTCTAACAGTTTGCATAGCCAATTTGTTTAAGTAACTGGTCTGCACTGAACATGACTTGGAGCCCTTTCCTTGTTTAGATATTGGAATAATGAGTGCCTTAAAACATTCCTCAAGTAACGTATTTCTGAGCTACGAAAGATTATAAGATAATAAAAAACAGGTTTTGAAGTGGGGAAAACCCTATTTTTGGTAGCCACAATTCATCTTCAAAGGTGTTAAACTCTCGTGGTCCCCCACGGCTCCAAAACACACCCCAACCAATTGTACAAAGAATTTTCTTATAGTTTGTCTTGGCCAGAATAGTACTTGTTGGCAGTGATGAATATAAAGGACTCGGCATAGGAAGACTTCATCTCCTGTCCTAAAACGACCACCTAAGCTCTACATCATACTTCCACATATTGTCCTCCATTTATTCTAGTCTTGTAGGAATGCATCTCTTGCTATTGCCTATATGTCCAGATTCAGAGACACACACTTGAAGTTGATCATTCTTGCATGTGGCAAACCAGTCCACTTCCAGATTGTGGAACCATGTTAGCAATTACTGACTTGAGAGGAACTCGGCATAAGCCTAACCTCTTTATATAGGACATTTCAGTTATATTGTCTAGGATAAATAAAATGCGAGTCTCTTTTGGAGGTTTCAATTTTCTAAGATGATGAGACAGCCAATGCAGGAACAATCCCCCCCATCATATTGACGACACTGGCCTGGACAATGATTCTTCTACCGGCTCTAACCAGAAAAAATCACAGGGACACCAGGGTGAACGCTCTACTGGTGGTAGTTCAGCAAATTTGAGAGTGCTCTATTGCCGAAATCTCTCATTCACCATGAATTTTGAGGTAATAGATCTAATGGCAAAAAAGTATGGTAAAGTTGGAAGAATTAGACTCAAAATAGCAGATGAGACTTTTTTTTTGCAGAGAATGCCAACGCTCAACTGAATGGTCATGAAGTCAATGACAAGCCACTACAAAGGAAGCTGTTTGACATCAGTAATCTTAGAAAGGACCCTTTTGATTACATATTTTCCTGAGGAAAAACTACCTACGATAGAGAGAAAATCCCCCATCCCAGTATGGTTTGTAGCAACATATAAAGAAGGCAGTGAAAATTTCTTAAAAGCTTCTAAAACCCTCAATACTGCCCTAAATGGTATTCCTCCTAATAATATAAAAATATGGATGGAGCATTCATATTAAAGCTAAGAATATAATACAAAGCAGACTGTTACAGGCTTTTATGCCATCTCAAAAATCAAATATAGCCTCAGTATCCCCTCATAAATCATTCAATCACACTAAAGGAGTAATACACTCTAAAGATTTATTTGAATTAACAGAGGACGAAATATTAAGCAGAAGTCTGCCAAATGTAATATCTCGTCAAGAAAATTAACAGAACGAATAATGTCATTTTGATAAACTTCTCCTCAGAGTACCTCCCTGACTATATTAGCTTTGGAGACCATGTAAGAATGCGAGTCAGAAGATTTAAACCATCTCCAAAACAATGTAGAAGATGCTTTGAGTATGGCCATTTAAGTGAATATTGTCTGAAGAGCCAATGCTGCCACAGATGCTCAGACAATCATGAACCAAATACCACATGCCATAAAGAGTTGTTCTGCTTTGTGTGATGGCGAGCATTCACCGTCTTTGAAAGAGTGCCCAAGGAAGAAATTTGAAAAGGAAGTACTAGTGGGAACTGCGGACTTGGTAGCGCCAAAAGACAAATATTAGGCACAAACAGAAAAGAAAACAGCTCATATGCAACAGTGATATAAAAAATGAAACTTACAGAGAAGAGGGAAACTGCAAGAAAAATAATTATAAAAAATAATCAAAAGCCAACTGCTTCTAAACCTTCAGCTTCCTTAGTCACAGTGTCTGCAGCAACCGAACAAGACACTAAGTTTACATCTTCTGCTACCGAAGATAGGATACCTGCTAAGACAACACCTAAGGAGCAACGAATATAAAATAGAATGGCCCAGAAACGAAGTCTACAGACCTTCCAAAACAGACAGGTAGTTGAGACTGCAAACAAGAATGAAAATCTGGATGTTCCATCAAAGCCATTGTTAACCTCACAGCCTCTGAAAAAATTGGCATTATCTGCATCATGTTCTGATGCAAAAACTTCATCCAACTCAATAAGTTCTACCTGTTGTCCACCAGTAGAGTCAATCAATTCTGTCCAGTACAGAGCAAGATGCTCACTTGATGGATGTAGAATTTTGTGTGTCCAAACTGACATGTCAGTCAGATCCAAAGAACCACTCAAAATTAGATAATCAACCTCTCAGACCACATCTCAGGAGGTGGATCACGTAAAAAATTAACAAGACCTAGTGAACCAAATAAAATTTCATCCAATCATAAGCAGGAAAAGACAAGGAGCTCCAACCTCAAAAAATAAATAACCTTCTCATTCGACATCCTTCAGTGGAACTGCTTAGGTCTCCGATCTTGTGCAGAACTTAAAGCATTGATGCATGACAAGAACCCTGGCATTATCTGCTTACAAGAAACCAAACTTGGTAATGCCACTTACAATCCATGCGCAAATCACATAATATATTACAATTCAGCCCCGCCTCCTGGTGACAGAGCTCACGGTGGTGCTGCAATAATAATTGATAAGTCTATACAACACTCAGCAGGTCAGTTAAATTTGCCACTACAAGTGGTAGCAGTTACAGCTATACTTAAAAAAAAGTAATACCATCTGCTCAATTTACCTTCCTGGAGCAGTAGGATTTTCTAATGCAGACTTGCAAAATTTAATAAATCAGCTCCCCCCTCCCTTTATACTTATGGGGGACTTCAACGCTCATAATCCTTTATGGGGAGGAAATAACTTAGATGCATATGGAGGAATTGTGGAGAAAATCCTAAATACAAATGATGTCATCTCAAACAATGATGGTTCAGTGACCTACCATAACACCTTTTCGGCCATTGACCTCAGTATTTGTTCATCCAGTATAGCCATAGAATATAATTGGTTTGTTAATAACTACTTGCATGGCAGTGATCACTACCCAATACATTTAACACACTGTGAGAACATTCCATCCAGTTCACCTCCAAAATGGAAGGTACAGGAAGCTGACTGGGTTAAATATAAACAGGGCACAACTATGGAGAGAGGATTTCACTCTTTTCCATCTCATATTGAAGCTTATTCTTATTTCACTGATAAAATAATAACGAGCGCCAATACATCAATACCAACTCTGAAAATTAATAATAGTATTATCTAGGAACCACAGGAAGTAGCTGAAGCATTAGGAAAACACTTCTCAGAAGTGTCCAGTCCCAATAACTACTCTGAGGAGTTTAGAATACGAAACAATCAAGTTGCCATAAATTTTTCCCCAGCTAACTCTGATGGATATAATGGAGAACTACAGGATGCACTGTCATCCACTGAAGATTCATCTCCCGGTGAAGATGGTATCTTGTATGCCATGATCCGTCAACTTTCATCAGATGCTAAGCTCTTCCTTTTAAAGATAATCAATATGGTATGGGAAACTGGGATCCTGCCAAGGAGCTGGAAAATATCAATTATTATACCAGTGCAAAAGCCCCACAAAGATCCTCTTCAAACAACTAGTTATTGTCCCATAGCGTTGACTAGTTGCATATGCAAGCTGATGGAGAAGAGGATCAATACTCGTTTGGTGTGGTATTAGAAATCTAGAAACCTCCTATCTCCTAACCAATTGGGTTTTTGGAAAAATAGAAGTACCCTAGATCCTCTCTTGAAGCTTTCCAACCAAATTCAGCAAGGGTTTGCTACTGGGTGCTAAACATTGCAGTGTTTTTTTATATGGAGAAGGCATATGATACCGCTTGGCGATATGGAGTCCTGAAACAGTCTCATAGAATGGGATTAAAAGGGAACATGAAGAAGTTTTAAATTCTTTTTTATGTGATAGATTTTTAAAAGTCATGTGGGAGCCACCCTATCATCCCCTTATTGTCAGGTAGAAGGGGTCCCACAAGGCAGTGTCTTAAGTGTCACAAGTTTTGCCACAGCAATAAATGGGATCCTTGATGTCCTTTCACCTCGCGTAAAAGGGTCATTATTTATTGATGATCTCGTTATTTATATGACATAATATGATGCCCTTTCTGCATGTAGGGACTTACAGAAGAATATAGATGCAATATGCAGGTGGACATCAAAAAATGGTTTTAAATTTTCATCAGCTAAAACTGTGGCAATGCGTTTTACAAAAAGCAGACGTGAGGAAGTACGTAGTGCCAAACCTGCTTTTAAATGGGGAAATTTGATTGTATAAAGACGAAGTTAAGTTTTTAGGTCTAATTTTTTGTAAAAAGTTGACTTGGTCAAGTCATATTATCTCAAACAAAAAGCAAGAAAGTCATTAGACATTTTAAAGGTCATAGCCAGTTTTGATTGGGGAGCAGATAAGAAATCACTACTCTGTTTATATGATGCATTGTGTCTCTCAAGGCTGGACTATGGCTGCCAAATATATTCTTCTGCAAGTAAGGCAAAGCTTCGTGAATTGGATGTTGTGCATAACATGGGCCTGAGAATCTGTTCTGGGGCATTTCAGACTTCTCCCATTGAGAGTATTCATGTTGATACTCATCACCTGCCCTAGATCTCCGCAGAGAGGAATTGGACTTCGATATGCATTAAAGGTCAAAAGCTTGCCCAATACTCCATCGAATAAATTGTTGAATCAGACGCTGTCTATCAGATACAAAGCAAACTCTAAACCATTTCAAGTACTCGTCAAAGAACAGCTGGATAACAATAACATCCTTAACGAAAAAATCTGGCCAGTTCAGTATCCAGAACAACCACCATGGCTTGTACCTACTGTAAAACGATGCTTTACAGACATTTGCAAAAAGAACTCTCCCCCACAGGAAGTAAAATCCAAATTTTTAGAGCTTGATCGGCAGCATGCAAAAGATTGTAAGATATTTACTGATGGCTCAAAATCCAGAGATGGGGTTGGCTGTGCCGTCATAACCAAAGAAAACTCCAGCTTAGGTTGGTAGCCTGACTCTGCTTCTTCATTTTTGGCCAAATTGACTGCTGTAGTTCATGCTTTGAGAGAAGTGTTTAACATTAAAACCAAGAGTCGGTTATTTATACAGACTCTCAAAGTGTAATTGATAGTATTTGTCAATATAACCCATTCCATCTTTTAGTACAAAAAACTCAAGAGTGGCTGTGCCATATTCGTTCTCGCCACAAATCAGTATGCTTCTGCTGGGTACCTGCTCATGTTAGAATAAAAGGGAACGAACATGCAGACACAGAAGCTAAGTTTACCAGCACTAATATTTCTGTTAATTTACCCAATGTTCCCCACACAGATTTACATAAAAATATTAAATCATATATCTGACAGAAGTGGCAGACCCGATGGTCATCTCTTGCAAATAATACAAAGTATAGAAACATCCAACCCAGTGTATCCTTCTGGTCATAAGCATTCCATAAAAATAAGAGAAGTGAGATAGTTTTATGCAGGTTGAGAATTGGGCACTCTTCCCTGACTCATAAATTTTTTTTAGAAGGCTCTGAGACTCCAGAATGTGCTCACTGTAACACCCCTTGTCAATTGAGCACATTTTGGTGCAGTGTCAACAGTATGCTGCTGTGCGGTGTAAGCATGGGCTTGCAGGCAAGCTCATAGCAAAGATTTTGCTTAATGATACAGATATAGAAGCTGTATTAAAGTTTTTAACAGAAATTTACCTATTTAATAAGACATAATAGATTTTCAGCATTTTTAAATGAATATATTTTAAAAGCTAGTATCATCCTTATTTTTTACTAATATATACAGGCAGTTCCCGGGTTACGACGGGGTCTTCCGTTCTTGAGGCGCGTCGTAAGCCGAAAATCATCGTAAGCTGGAACATCGTCAAAAATCCTAAGAAAACCTTACTTTTAATGCTTTGGGTGCATTGAAAACTATGTAAACTGCATTCTTATTGCATCTTTCATCAAAAAAAAACTTCAAATATTGATTATTTTGCATTTTTGGGTGTCATATTTCATCTGCCAGATCAGCGTTGTAGGCGTCGTAACCCTGAAACATGTGTCGTAACCCTGGAAATAATGTCTGACGAATATAATTGAGAAGCGCCTTAACCTCAGAACGTCGTAAGCCAAACCCATCGTAACCCGGGGACTGCCTGTATTTATTTCTTATATTATTTTTTTTTTTCATCTTCAGTTTTCATTGTTTACTCCCATAAATAATACACACAAAATCATTGCTCATAATCATAAATCAT
Organism: Macrobrachium nipponense; assembly: GCF_015104395.2. Classification (NCBI taxonomy): domain Eukaryota; kingdom Metazoa; phylum Arthropoda; class Malacostraca; order Decapoda; family Palaemonidae; genus Macrobrachium; species Macrobrachium nipponense. The sequence goes on from NC_087215.1 coordinate 40,230,816, forward strand.
AAATCTCACTTTGGAGGCAGGAACATTCTGTGAAGAAGACTTTCAAAATTATGGAAGGCTCTCCTAACATTCCTAGTGTGGTCACTTCAATATCCAAGTTCCTAAACTTTGGAGAGGGCTGTTCTGTTGCATTTAAGTGCAAACAATAACAGTTTCTTCTGCAGGCTCAGATGACTGAAGTAGCCTGAAATTGCATCACAGGAATAGTCATTAAGTGGATCAATAACCTTCTCATCACACCATGGAATCTGTCCCACTTTGCCTTGTAAAGGTTGACAGCCAAACTGCTGGCAAGAATGGCCAGTGGCACCATCATCAACTTTCAAAACTATTCTAACCTGGTAGGGATCTGAGCTGATCTGCTTAGCAGGTGCAGAATATCAGTGTACCAGTCCTGCCATGACCACACAGGGGCATTAAAATCATCCTGGAATGGTTTGAGGATCTGAGCTCTTCTCGCCTCTGTCTAGTAAAGTCAAATAGAGGGAACGCATAACTGTTTGAGATTATACTAGCATTCAGCTTCCAAGTTGCTGGATCTAGCTGAGGCAAACAATAAACTAGAACCTAATGGCTCCAGCTTGTGAAGAGTTTCACTAAGAGCTTGCCTTAAAGATCCAGTGACAATTATGAAGAGTCTTGCAGACTTCCATTTAGTGACCACTCTTGACGAGTCTTGCAAACTTTCCAATCCAGCAACCATTAAGCTAGAAGCTATGCACCTGCTCAGACTGACTGCTGTTCTGACTTCCAGGCACAAACTTTAGAATGATCTTGATTCTATTGGTCTCAGCTCACAGGAAGAGATCTACCACCAAGTGACACACTGGTTTGGATTTTGTTCCTACCTGACTTTACAGACGGGCCACTCCACCATATTACCATCAACCCTGTCTTCTCCAGGCACAGTGAACAACTAAATGACCAGGACCACTTCCTTCAATACCAGGAAGCTGGTACATTTCTTCCTGTACACTTTTAATCATATACCTGTCATTTGCTGTCAAAGGTGAGATCCTAATCATGCACTAGGGCAAGGCAATGCATTAAAGGAAGGATTTCTGGAGCTCTAAGAACCAGGATACCTCTCATGAGATGACCTGTGTCCCACCACTGAAAATCTGAGGTAGAGACAGGATGTGCATTTTGGAGAACCATAATGAACCACAATTTGTGAGCCACAGTTCAAGGACCTCATCCCAAAGTTGCTTTGGAAAACCAGTTCCTCCAACAAAGATGGTGATCTAACAGAATGGCACAATTTGGCCAGAGAATTTGGTTGGTAATGAACTTTTGGGTCATCCTTAGCAGTTTCAATTGTTGTTTTATGTATTAGTGTTGCCCATTTGTGGCATTTTGAAATCTTTTATTTTGGCAAATTTGCCAGTGAAGGTGTGCCACGTAGTCATGCAGCTGCTAGAAAAGGATCATTACCTGTTGTGTGTTAATGTTAGAGATAAAGCACCTGCTAAGGGACGAATAAATGCTGCTCAAGTGTCCCATCCCCATCCCAGATGCACACCATTCCAGGAAGGGACTAATCCTAACTGACACATTTAAATTGCAGGCCCAGCTGCTGGCATAAGTGGCACTGATGAAATTCCACTCCTCATTCAGCTATAACTACCCCGTCACTTACGTATCTCCTAAATCCTATGGCAGACCAATCCATAGTCTGCCACTGGTACCAAAGTCCAGGTGAAGACCTGAGGTTCTGTCACCAAGCCAGAAATTCTTGCCTCTTCTTAAAAAGTACAGGTTAACATCAGATTCTCTGAACATGAAAGAACTCAAACTGCAAGTCCGAGAATTTGAGAGTCCCTTTCTGGACTGACTGTCGAACTGACTTCACTCTCTCCATCCAAAAATTGGTCTACTAAAGCTATGCCCATTGCCCTCAAGACCAAAAACAGACAACTGTAGAAACTGACAATCCTCCATCACTTTGTTATCATGTTACCCAAACATCAATGCTATCTTCTTATCCAATGTCTTAAACCTCTCCCAGTTGCCTGATACATGCTGTAGTCCACAAGATGTAAAGTAAAAGGGGTTTGGTCTATACAGATAGGTGTCATCTTACAACAGGTGTAAAGTACGATAATCCACATTTACAATAGGAGCAAAACATATTACAAAAATAAGAAAAACGTAAACATTTACAAAGCATGCAGCATGCAGCGCTTACGAATAGTAGTCCCAGCGATTCCTGTAAAGCAGGCCACGCACTATAAAACATACCATATGATCATCCAATTAAACAATTTGAGAATGTATGGCTAAGTTGGAAGGATTGGCTAATAGTTTGATATTCATCCGTCCATCTAAAATATTTACACCAATGTTCTCTGATGCATACTGACATTTGATAGTCTGTGGCCTTCCTAACATATATAAACATGCTATCATCTGCTTTCATTTCTCTTCTCTCTTTCATGCTAGCATCAGCCCAAAGAACAATAACTGTCATTTGCACTTTATTTACTGTAGAACCTAAACTGCCAAACAAAACTTGGCGACTGATGTTTACATTATGGAGACTTCAGAAACACGAGGAGGATAGGTACTACCAACCATTGAGCCATAGACACATGCAACACTTGTTCAAACTACATTTGTGAAATTTCAGAATTTGTATACTATTTGGAAACATTCAGACTAAAACTGAGATCTCTCTATGGTAAATAAGTTTTATATGAACAAACAAATAGTATTGTATTAATATACAGTTGCCTAAAACACAAAAACCTAATGTAAAATATAAAAATCATGCAAAAGTTGATTGAAAACTAACAGTGCTCACAAAATGAGGCAAATTGCCTTTCTGGTTTGAAAAAATCAAAGCTGCTGTTCACTTATAATCTCCATTGCTTTTTACTTGTGAAATTCATTACAAAATGAAAAGTCAACCACCAAAGGAAATAACAGCGCTGAACTTCACCTAATGTATGCTTGGGGAAAGTATGTTTCTTGAATAGTTTATACCATCTTTTAATCAAGACCACGAAATCTTTGTTACCTAAATCATCCATACATCAATAAAAACCTTAAAAGATGGCAACAACACCCAATTACCAAAAATATGAAAAAATATCTACCTCCAATATGAATGCTAGCATTGCAAACATCAAGTTGGAGGCTATTCCCAGCTGGGAATGCTTAACTTCCTTCTTACCAACAAAAGTAGGTAACATACCATACACATTCCAGGAATGGCTTTGTCTACAGTGTGATTTAAATGATACTCAATAGGTAGTATAAAAGGTTCTTTACAGCATCTATTTTTGCCTTGGCTGCATTACTTTATTTTTCATATGTTCCAGCTGCAAATCTTGCTACTGAGTTTAGTGGGTATTTGCAACACTGCCATTTTTGCAGTCTGTTTATACTGTTTGGATTGTCAATAACCTAAGGAACAGAAAATAAAGGGATACAGTTGTTCAGTCCATTTAGTTTATCTGCAAGATTGATTTTAACTTCTTAACTAGTAGATAGCTATTATTTTTCATCTGACAATGTATATTTAAAAAAAATAAAAAGAAAATGTGAAAAACCTAGTACATTATCCAAGGCTGTCATGTTTTCCTTTACTCCATAATCTCTGGACAAAATTTCATAATTTACTGTCATTTACTAATTCAGAAAGTGTAAAAAACCAATATTCTAATTTTAATTTTATTTGGAGTCGCAATACCAACTTATTTTTCATTTGAGAGGGAAACTCCAAAGCTTTTCTTTCAACATTACACCATGCAAAACTAGGTATCCCAGAAATTAGTCTTTTACATCACAGCATATTTTAGTACTAATAATTACTACAATCTTTTAACAAAATATCTAGAGATTTAAGATGAGGCAGCTACAGATATTTTTTATAACAATTTCCATATTTAAGTATTTTCTCAAACATATGGAATACAGCATCAACATACCCATTAGGTTTCTCTGAGACTATCTAATACATTTATGTAGGGTAAATTCATAAAAGTTATCACTTTCATAGACTGTTAAATGGAGACACAATTTATCACCTGACCTACAAAAGTGGCAGTAAAAAGAATGACTATAAAGTGCCTAAATACTAAAATTTTGTTTTGCTACAATTTTAACCATTCATTCAAGAAAAACATTCACTTAGTGGTCTGATTAAACTAATTCATAATGATAGAGCACTTGAGCCCATTTATAACCTTATAATAAAATGTTCATGAGGCTTCTCTGAAGAATTTCTTAAATTAGAAGTGAAAATGAAGCAAACTTCAGTTCAAAAACTTAGACTATGAAATGGGAGAGAAAATAAAATGACAAATTCAGTATAAAAAGCAAGGCAACCAGGCCCAAAGGGACACGTCAAAGAATTCCTTCACAAATAACAAAGATGACAGACACTAAAATGCATATACTTTAATAGCACGTCAATAAAAATTCTTACTGTTATACATTATTTTTTGAAAATCAAATAGTCATTATGCTTAAGTCACTAACTAAAATACTGAAGGCTGGTAGTCTAAAATAAGATGCAAAATATAGCAAGTTACAGATTTATGAGGTATAAACCTCCAGAGCTATCATTACAAACAGAAATATTTTAGAGCTAAAATCATTCAACAATACATATAATAAAGTAAAATCGTCCCCATAAATGCAAATTTTCCAACATTAAAATAACACCTAAAAGACATCCACAGTACTGTAGGTAATAACTATAGTACACAAGCAGAATTATATGAAAAACTAATGCTAAGATATACTAGCTTCTTACTGATATAGCTTTGTACTATTCTTACACAAAGGATGAAAAAAACCTGTCAATTATTAGTATGCTGTTGGTAAGATTCTTTTTTTTATCATTTACACTTTAATCAATGAACTGATTTTAATACCAGAGGCAAATATTTACCAGTATAACTTACAAATTATTTAGTTCCCAAAGATTCGCAACAAATAAATCCACAGGCTTTCTTACTAGTAATTTTTTAGTATCTAAACTTACATATGATTTCCAACAAGAATGTAAACTTGTCCATAACATTACAACAAAGAATCTCCGTAAGTTTTGCTATTCCAGTTAATAGTGTCAAAATCGATCAAAACTTTCTTTCTTGGCAAACTGTATTCACTGAAAAAGAAAAAACGTGTATGAGAACAGAAAACTTGTATTCAAAACAACAAACCCACCAACAAAAATATTTATTATTAATGGTTTCATAGAAAACATGTTTTAGTTGAAAAACATGCTGGGCTCAAACTCAATAAATTGATTGAATTTCTATTTAGGAAAGAGGAGGATGATAAGAAAAAGCAAACAATAATAATAAAACACAATGCTCTCCATAAGGTCTGGTTTGTAATGCAATAGCTGTATCATGCAATTACTAATGGGTGCTTTCGTAGATTTGTAATAGATATCAGGAATTCCAAAAACAGGACACTTACAAAGCACACAGCACAAAGACAAATATTAAAAGAAAAACATGTCTCCCTGTCTGCCAGTTCCTTTAAGGTTGGGGGCCATGACAAGGATAAGGATGATTGGCCTAAAAACTGGTAAAACATTACCTGCTACAACAATCTGGCCTGTCTTTCAAAGGTATTGGAAACGCTAAGTGCCTACTCTTATGTATGGAAGAAAACCCCAAAGTGAACTTAAATACCAGAGAAGATGAAGGAGATGATGCTAGTAAGCCTTGATCTTGACTGAAAGGTCTTCCTGTGAAATGTTCATTTAAGCCTAGGAAACATCTTGCCGACACCAGTATGAAACTGAATTTATGAGACTGGTTGACTCTAGTAGCCAGTATGAAGGAAGAAACAAGAAGTAGATCTGGAAGCCTGGGTTTGCTGGATATACAACCTGATGATTCTTACCTAACAGAGAAGACAATCTTGATTCAGACATGTATTCATAAGGCAGGAATAGCAAAGTTATTCATGAACAAGCCATGTTTTCCAAGGAATGAGTTTTGGTTATGAACTCCAGAAAAATGAAGACTGGTCTAGAGAAAAAAAAGAAGAAAAAAATTATTAGGGGTTGGGGCTCACTGATGAAATTAGAGGAGCCTTGAGACTTAAATCCAATACAGAGGCATCTACCAAGGGTTTACTAGGTCAATTAACCCTCTTACGCCGGAGCAGTAAATAAAAAGTTGTCTCCCGTGTGCCGGAGGGGTTTCGGAGTGAGCGCGGAAGCGGAAAAAATATTTTTTTCAAAAAATCACAGCGCGCTTAGTTTTCAAGATTAAGAGTTCAATTTTAGCTCCTTTTTTTTGTCATTGCCTGAAGTTTAGTATGCAACCATCAGAAATGAAAAAAATTATCATTATCATATATAAATAATGCGATATATGATAGTGCAAAAACAAAATTCATATATAATTTGTATTCAAATTGCGCTGTGCGCAAAACGGTTAAAGGTAACAAGTTACTTTTTTTTCGTTGTAATGTACACTAAATCGCGATCATTTTGGTATATAACACATATAAAACGAATTAAAAGCAACACAGAGAAAATATTATCACAAAATAATGCATGAATTCGTAACGCGCAGACATAAACAAATAATTTTTTTTCAAAAATCACCATAAAATCTAAATATTGTCCTAGAGGCTTCCAATTTCTTTCAAAATGAAAGACAAATGATTGAATATTACTATACTGTAAGAGTATTAGCTTACAATTGCAGTTTTCGACCATATCTGACGAGTTAAAGTTGACCGACCAATGTCGAATTTTTTTAATATATATATTTTTATATGCAATTATTTCGGAAATAAGAAAAGCTACAACCTTCAAATATTTTTCGTTTTATTCTACATGAATTGCGCACATTTTCAATCAATATAAAAACTCTATGAAATGCCTAATATGAAACGGAGCAAATATTCCGAGAATGGGACGTACGTATTTCGGAGATTTGTGGCGGAGAATCCGTGCGCGGAGGGAAGGAAAGATTTTTTTTAAATTCACCATAAATCTAAATATTTTGCTAGAGACTTCAAATTTGTTTCAAGATGAAGATAAATGACTGAATATTACTAGACTGTAAGATTTTTAGCTTACAATTGCGTTTTTCGACCATTTCGGTAGAGTCAAAGTTGGACCGAACGTGGTTTTTTTCTATTTATAGTGATTTATATGAAAATATTTCAAAAATGAGAAAAAGCTACAACCTTCAATTATTTTTTGTTGTATTCTACATGAAATTGCGCACATTTTCATATATAAAACTTTATGTAACAGCTAATTTAAAATGGTGCAAACATCACCACAATCGCACGTATGATTTTTTCGGAAGAGTTTACCGCGCGGACGTAAAGAAAATGTTATTTTTTTCATAAATTCACCATAAATCGAAATATTGTGCTAGAGACTTCCAATTTGTTGCAAAATGAAGGTAAATGCTTGAATATTACTAGAATATAAGCGTTTTAGCTTACAATTGCGTTTGTCGACCATTTCGGTAGAGTCAAAGTTGACCGAAGGTTGAAATTTTGGCAATTATCGTTATTTATATGAAAATATCTCAAAATTGATAAAAGCTACAAGCACCGGGTTGTTATAGTTGTACTGTGCATGAAATGCACACATTTCCATATATAAAACTTTATATAACGGCTAATTTTAAAATGGTGTAAACATTACCACAATCGCATGTATGATTTTTTTCGGAAGAGTTACCGCGCGGACGTAAGGAAATTTTTTTTTCATAAATTCACCATAAATCAAAATATTGTGCTAGAGACTTCCAATTAGTTGCAAAATTAAGGTAAATGATTGAATATTACTAGAATATAAGCGTTTTAGCTTACAATTGCGTTTTTCGACCATTTCGGTAGAGTCAAAGTTGACCGAAGGTTGAAATTTTGGCAATTATCGTTACTTATATGAAAATATCTCAAAACTGATAAAAGCTACAATCATGAGTATTTTATTGTTGTATTCTAGATAAAAATAAAAACACACATTTTCATATATAATACTTCATGTAAACGGCTAATTTACAATGGTACAAAAATTATGTCAAAGTGATGAAATAATTTCTGAAATGTGTAACAGATACTTTTTAGTGCGGCAAGAAAGAAATTCGCGCTTGCGCGCCTGCATAACAATTGTAAACAAAACAACACCTTGATCCGTGAACTCCCAGCATCCCCCAAGGCGCGTGATTCAAAAGTTTTAGGCTGGTAGGCCTATAAGTATTTTTCCGCGAATTTTAAAAAAACTTTTGTAAGTCGACGTAAAATACGTCCAGTCGGCACACGGGAGACAAAAATGTCGACGTAAAATACGTCCAGTCGGCGTAAGAGGGTTAAGGATTGCAGAATAAAACTTAAATTCCTATAAGAAATTTAATTCTAACAAAAAGAATGGATTTGGCAACATGATGTTACTGAAGAAAATGTTTGACTTCATCAGGCAAAATGAAACCCTAGCAAAAACTGAGAACAAGATATACCCGAAGCATAAGTGATTAAAATTAAATATTTAAAACTAAAACAAAGCATTTGCAATAACCTTAAGGAGGGTACACACGTGCGAACCGAACCTTGTATTGTAACCGATTCTTGTAACAAAAAACGCAAGTGTGGACGGTTTCCTCGAACCCGAACCCTGAACCCGCGAGGTTCGAGGCTCGGTTCGCCCTCCGTCCCGCCAATAGTCGGTTTTTGGGCTCCGAATCAAAGGGAGGTTTCTTTGAACGTTACGCCATGTGTGGACGGGACCTGTATTACACGCGTAACAACAGAGGTTGCTGAACTTGTTAACGCCGACTATGAACAAGACCGTCCATAGCAGAGTCCCTTGTTTTGGTCAGTCAGTACGTATATGTCTACCATGGCTGATTGAAGTGACGAAGAGGTCCTTCAATTTATTAGCTATTACGAAGAAAAGACTTTACTGTGGCCAGAACCAAACTTCTTGGAATCTCATGTCAGCGAGTAATTCCCGACCACTGTATTCTACCCTTCTAGTATATAACCTTGATTGCCACCATCTTCTTTTATTTCGCTTCATCTTCGTTAAATAATGTGTATAAATATACGCGGCAGCTGCTACTTGCATGGTGGCCATCGTCGGTAAACAACCCGGACAGAGACAGACTGGTGATCGCAGTGGATTGAAATGAAGTTACGTGCTTAACGTGGTTACGGTTCGTCCTCTACATTTGACACCTTGTAACCGTATATGCGTAACTTGGTTACACATACAAGGTTCGGCTCTCACGTGTGTACCCACCTTTACAGTGAGTGAGAGAAGTCACCAGCATAGAAGGCAAAAACACTAAAAATACCTAATAACGCTCTCGTACCACTACAGACAACACATCAAAATGTATTAGAATTATTGTAATAAGGTAATAAGCTAACAGCATCACCAAAAATCTTATAAGCAAATCGGCATACTCATACACCTACCCACAACAAAGTCAAACAGAAGAATAATAATAATGCCTACAGAGATGCTGGCATGGCCTGATATTTGGTGTGAGGTCTTCTGTTTTAAGACGTCCACATGAGCGGGCCTGATTGTCGGGCAAGCATGTCTTTGGGCTCATATACATACCGGGCAAACCAGCGAAATGGTCGTGCCCATGTTGAGCAAAGTTACCAGTCGGTTCCCGGTGATCTGAGGCAAGTACTGGAGGTATGACACTGCCAGACCTACATTATCATAGGGTCCCCATAAAATGAAAATTAAAAGGACTGTTTTATTACAAATCTTTGTAATTTGAGCATGACTCAGTATTTAATATACAACAAATAAAGAAAATCCAATGGGTTAGGTAACTGGATCTTACATAAAAAAATAAATTAATGTAAGCTTATCAATTTGAATATATCAATATAAAATACAAAATACATACATACAATACATACACACACACACACATATATATATTATATATAATATATATATATATATATATATATATATATATATATATATATATTTTATATATAATATATAAATATATATATATATAATATATATATATATATATATATATATATATATAAATATATATATATATATATAGTATATATATATATATATATATATACATATACATATACATATACATATACATATATATTTTATTTTATATTACGTATATTATTATATTATATACATATATATACATACATATATATATATATATATATATATATATATATATATATATTATATATATATATATATATATATATATATGACCGAAAGTACTCGGCTATCTCGCTTTTCATTTATATATATATATATATATATATATATATATATTTATATACATACATACATATATATATATATATATATATATATATATATATATTCTATATATACATAGATACATATACATATATATATAGATATATATATATATATATATATATATATATATACTATATATATATATATATATATATATACATAGATACATAGATAATATATATATACATATATATATATATATATATAATATATCTACATATATACATAAATATATATATATATACTATATATATATATACTATATATATATATATATATATATATATACATATATATATATATATATATATATATATATATATATATATACATAACATACATACATATATATATATATATATATATATATATACACACATACATACAACATACATATATATATATACATACACTAATACATGCATACACAGTCGTGGCTCTCTATACTGACACCAGATATCTTGCAGAATAAAATCAAAATTGCGACTGAATGACAAACAGTTTTTGATAGATCTTCTTCCCAAACACAATCTCTACCAAGGCAAGAAAGAAAAGCTTAACAAAAATATTCCTGTTTAATCCAGCTTTTCTTCAAGACCTTTGCACAAATGTTTATACTGTTATTTTGAAATAAAAAAAGAAGCCGTTCATTTGTCAATTTTGCTCATACTAACTACAGTCTCTCTCTCTCTCTCTCTCTCTCTCTCTCTCTCTCTCTCTCTCTCTCTCTCTCTCTTAGACCATTTTAGCATATTACTTCATTTCTGTTTGAATTTCAGTCTCTTTCTCTCATTTTAGTTATTGTTTCTTTATCTCTCTCTCTCTCTCTCTCTCTCTCTCTCTCTCTCTCTCTCTCTCTCTCTCTCTCTCTGTGTGTTGCTAAAAAAATGTCAACGTTGCTTCCAATCGAGCCTCTGCTGTTTTGCTGTCACATGTTTTTCTCTTGTTTTCGGATTTATGGCTCTACCTTTGCTAGGAGTGTATGGAATAAGTGGCCATGATGAAATGTACTTACGATTATTCCCATATAGCAGTTTCTATAATCATGTTCATAGGCATATATAAGTAATGTACTGTTGTTGTGTGGCTCCCGTAAACATCTCTATTTAGCCAATCTTTGCACCACACTCTTGTCTTTTTCTTTATACATACACAAATTATTATGCAGCGCAACACTTTCTTTTCTGAGCAATACTAGCCACCATGTTTTTCATACGATACTCGATAGTGTAGTGTACTGGCATCGTCGAGCAAGTCTGCTCCTTCATCAACTCTGCCATGTGGACAACACTCATGGATATGCCCGGCAGAATTTGCATGCCAACCACGCTTCCCAGCAATCACGCCCGCTTGTCTGGACAGGCCTTTAAAAAACCTATCCGTTAGTGTAACTTAAGTCATTGTACAAAATGAGGCAATTTACAATTAATTGGTTTATATGAGGAAAATAAATATTTTTAAACAGTTTATAAGAAATAAGATTCATGTTGAAAAAAGTTAGCACCCAGCAAATCATTAACATTTAATATAAAAAAGGAAAATGCAGTTTCATTAATTTTCAGTAAACTGAATTTTGTAAAATTTGTAATGAAAGTGAAAAAAAATTACAATGGACCAATATTTCCAATGTCAGTGTTTCCAATGCAAAGGTATGACTCAAATATATATCCTAGGGGCACTGGAGTTACTGATACAGTATTCAAAATTTGTTTGATAAATAAAAATTAACTAAACACTCAAAGACTAACATTAGAATGAAGAGTTTGCTAAACTGATGAAATAATACATAAAGCTGGTATTCCAAAATCTGATTTTTAATGAATATTTTAAAATATTATTTTCTTGCTGAATAAATTCATGATACTGTCATTCTTGCATATCAAACATTCCAACACAATTATCAATATTTCTTTAAAGCTGTAAATCATAATTGTTGATATGTAGCCACTGTTTGAGCTCAAAGGAGTTACTCTCATTGTCCCCCTAGGGCTCCATAAGACATACCAACCAGTCTCAAAGACTTATCTTAGAGTTTGCCTTGGCCAGAATAGCACTTGTTGGTGCAGTGATAAAATACCAGTAGGGTGCCCTAAAGGTGACAACTTGCAAAACTTCAAGTTGAACCCAAAGGGTTAACTAGGTATCTCGGAACTCACTGCTACATAAACGTTATCGTTAATTGCATTTTAAATAGTTTTCCAACATCAAACTGCTAATAATATGACCAACGATACAATACGAAATTATTCTTATAGCAGAGGTGAGAAGACATAGTTTAACTAAGCTTAGTATTTGAGAAAAATTACAAATTTTTAATTAATTTGTATTTTTCATAGCTAACAAACCTGAGGTGTTAACAGTAGGATAAATCTTCTTCTGACACCAGCTGGATACCAGTTAAAAACAATAAAAAAATTGTAAATGGAAGGAATCTGTGGCATCTGGCATCCAATATGTAGTTGAGGTGGAAGCGAGTCAGAGACCACACTTGAACCAAGTGCTGCATCAGCTTTCTTCCAACCCAGGACAAAATGTAAGAGAGGGTGGCTAGAGGTGGGCAGTTAAGACCTCAGGTCTGTTAACTATGAAAAATACAAATTAATTAAAAACCTGACATTTGTTCATACTCAGAACAAACCTTTGGTCTTAACAGTGGGATAGACTCATACTTGGAAGGAGGCATGAGAATCCTGAACCAACTGGAGGTTCAGCACACCTGACCATTCTTCTGAGAAAAGAAATAAGAATTCTAAAGAAGAGAACCTAAGCCTTTGAGATGTTAGGTATGTGGATATCTAACACCCAGTTTAAATACAATGAAACATCCACATTCATTGAATATATGAAAGTCCAAAAGAACTATATCTGTACAAACAACAAACCATGTTAGCCACAAGAAATGGGCTTGTCACCACTTCTCACTCCCCTTCCTGGAGAGAGGAGTTTAAGCTACTGAGAACCAGATTTGTATGTTGCATGAAATATAAGTGCTGTAACAGTATGGTTGCAACACTCGTCTACATCAAGCCAGTTCCAAAGTATGATGAGTCTATTCTTCAAACTGCCCATAGGTATGAAGAAAGGAGAAAAGGGGAGAGAGACCAGTCATCTCACTCATTTCCTACTCCACACAATCATCTTAGGCAAGATAGAAATTGTCCTGCCAGGTGCACTGGATGAGTTACACTTGTTGGTCAGCCACCATTGGACCAAAGGAAGAAAATGTTTAAGAATCTGTGGGCAATATCCTTCAGGTAGAACCCCGTAAGGGGGTAGTGCTGTCAGTGCACCTCATTCAGTGCAATGTAGGCATTACTTAAGGTTCTTTGCAGCGTCCCTTCGGCCCCTAGCTGCAACCACTGTCATTCCTTTTAATGTATCTCCGTTCATATTCTCTTTCAACCATCTTTCTGTCCACCCTCTCCTAAGAATTGTTTCATAGTGCAACTGTGATGTTTTCCTCCTGTTACACCTTTCAAACCTTTTTTTACTGTCAATTTCCATTTAAACGCTGAATGGCCTTAATTGCCCCCGTGCTTGGCATAATGCCAAAAATCTATGTAAATCAAATCAAACCTTCAGGTAGAAGAAAGTGTAAGTGGTTTGTGATTATATATTGTATAATTGTTATTAGTATTTTATGTATAGTTGAAATATGGTGGGTGTCCTATATATGGACAGCATATGGTTGATTCTAGGTGTCTATTGATGTATTTAAGTTGTGTTGTGACGTCATAGACAAGATGGCGGCGGCGTCAAGGGGATGTAAACAGTAACATGGTGCTGTAGAAAGCACGTGCTGGTGTTGTGTGGTTGGTAGGGGAGAGCTCTCTGTCTGGTAGGAGTTTTTGGGTCATAAGTCTTGTTGTGCTGTTGTTCTAAGGTGATTTCTGGAGTATACTGGAGTTGGAGAAAGCGTGCAGGTGGGTAGATTATTCATTTGTGTAAATAAAAGGAGACTACTAGATGGATAAGGGAATGTCCTAGGTTTAGCGGGATACAAGAAGAATACAAAGAATGGAAAGGTCAAGCCGAAGATTGGCTATTGTTGTATGGAGAAGATACAAAATACCCGGCGATAGAAATGAGAATGAGCTTATTAAAAGGGAAAGCCAGAGAGCTAGTGGAAGCATTAGATAAAGATAACTTACTGGTACAGAGGGTCCAAAGTTAATCCTAGAGAAACTAGAATAAAGCCTATCTAAAAAGACTCGTAATGGAGAATACGGCAGAATAAAAAGATACCTTCTAATAAAGAAGAGAATCTAGTGAAAAGATGGCGGACTATTTAATTAGATACGCGAAAGCAGCATCTGAGTGTGAAAGAGCAATGGGAAAGGCGCGCTTGAAGGGGAAGTCAAGGGTTATCATGTAATAGAGCAAGCAATCTCACGGAAAATAAAAAACAAATGGTTATTATCGGCTTGTGAGCAAGAAAAGTAGAGTACGGAACAGTGTCGCAAACAATGAAAAGACTATTTGAGGATTAGGGACTAAAGAGGAACGGGAATGGTGGGGGTCGTTAGAAGGCAATGCCAGTTCTGGAAGAGGGAGGGAAAACCAGAGATACCGGGGAAGATGGAACCGAGGAAAGGGTGGTAGAAATCCTATAAACAAAAAAGGGAAGGTAACAGTATGTGTAATATGCAGCTCAGAATGGCATTGGGCTAGGGATTGTCCTCAGAATTTTCATAGTAGGAAGAAAACTGAAACAAGACTAGAAGAAAATAAGCTGAAAAACAGAAACTGGGACGAGAAAAAAAGAAGAGGTTTATGTAGGAGAAGTTAATAAAATAGTGGAAGCATCGTGGGAGGTGGTTGATGCAATTTTGGACACAGGGTGATAAATCAACAGTTTGTTTGCGGGGAATTGTGACTAGCACGTATTGTCATGGATTTGAGTCAGGAAGAGTTGAGGAGAATGAGGGGACACTAGGACAGAGTCTAATAAAGTGTTTTAATTTTGGTGAGACATCTTATAAGTCCAAAGGAATAATAGAAATACCTGTTACTAAAAAACAGAAAGTTTTATTTGAAGACAGAAATTCTGCAGGGTGATATACCCTGGCTGATAGGTAAAGCAAACCATGAGTAAAATGGGTATGACCCTAAATTTGAAAAGAAATTGTGTCATAATATAAGTATTAGGGGGAATGAAAGTAGAGTTAAGAGAAGACGAACAGGTCATTTAAGAGTACCTATAAGGAGGAGGAAGGTAGAAGAATTATTACTGGAGGGTTGGAAGGGAAAGAATGCCAGGGATATTAAGAAACACAATGAAGAAATTACATCTACAGTTTGGTCATGGAAGTGGAGATAAAATATGGAAGCTAACAGAGGAAGCACAATGGAGTATGTAATGGGTTAATCGAAAAAGAAAAAGAGGAAATAAGAAAGTTACTAACGGAACTGATTGAAAATTGTGAGGTTGTAAAAGATACAAAAGAAACCGCCAAACCAGTAGTAGGCTTTACTGAGTAGAAAACGTTTAATGAAGTTGTAGCGATGGATGAGAGATAGATGAGAGAAATTTCTTGGTAATAGTGGATATGGCAACGAGTATTGTCAGGCCTGTTGGATAAAAGATAAGAAACCAGAAACTATAATAAGACACTTTTTGAGTGCTGGTTTGCTATAGGTTTGGAGTGCCCTCCAAATATTGTCAGATAATGGGAGAATTTCAAAATGAAAAAGTAAGGAGGATGGCAGAAAGATGGAAGGATTAAAGTATTAGCCACAGCATCAGAATCTCCGTGGAGTAACGGATTATGTGAAAAGACCGTTGGCATGATCAAGGGAAGTGTAAGAAGAAGATGAGGTAGAGGAAGTAGATTGGTCCATAGCTTTGAAATGGT
>NC_087215.1:40252443-40267443 GCF_015104395.2 Macrobrachium nipponense
TATACGTTGATAGAATATTTTCATAAATGAGTTAATCAGCAAATACGGAAATCCAGCATAAAAATCTAAGTTTATTAGAAAAGATATCTATCTAAAGCCAAGCGAAGTTGCTTAAAAACCAGCTCGAAAGGGAAGCAGTTATCTTTAAAAGTATTTACATAAAAAGAGGACCTCCTCTTGGAACAGCAGCTAATAATGGAAATCATAATTAATGCCTCATGGCAGAGAGTAAAATTAGAATTGATTTTAAAGTTAAATGAACAAAACTATAGAAATTCGACCCTTAACTTAACACGTTGAAGCTTTTTTTTCTTTAATCGTGGTGTTAAAAATATCATCTCGTTTAGGCAAATAGACTTTTAAAAGTAATGCCGATTCTCGTATTCTTTTTCTCCTCCCCAGGGCATTAATTTAACTAAACCAGATTACGTACATTTTTTTTTCCGGGCAAAGCAATAAAGTTAAGAAAATCATTGTTCCTGTCTATGTTTTCAAAAGCATTACGAATACTTAGTCATCAATATATTGATGATGAAATTGATAAGATCAGGAATACAGGTAAGAAATTTAAATATCCTGACTGGACCTTAGACAATGCATTAGAAGTGACAAAAATACTGTATTAAAACGAATAAGAACCTTACAACACAAAAAATTGCTTATACTACCATATGATCATAATATGAAAGATATTCCCCATGTCCTTAAGAATTTCAGAGTTAAAATGGTAGCCCGAGGGAGCGCAGTTCAAACCGTCTCTTAAGCACTGCAGATTAAATGAAAAACAACTAAGAGCCGATGCAATGTCTAGAAACTTAGAATCCGGTGATTATCCCCGCCTTTGGAAAGATATCCAGTCCTTAAATCACAAAACTGAAAAGCTGTCGCAGAGAGCAGAGGAAGCAGTCGGTGACGAGTCTATCGCAAGTATGTGGGGCGATCACTTCAGCAATATCCTGAATTGCATAAACGATCAAGACTCCCGAAGGGATGTAGATAACCTCCTTACTGATAACATTCAATTTTATTTTGCAGATCGTATCACGCCAGGTAACATCAGCTATGCCATAAACAGCCTGCTTAACAATAAATCGCCCGGCTGCGATGATCGTCCCTCGGAAGCCTTCAAATTCTGCCATCCGATAATCTACATTTTGCTAGCTGCCCTTTTCAATGCGTGCATAACTCACCAGTTTCTTCCAGACTCCCTTTTCTTAGTTCACTTGATACCATTAATCAAAATCAAGCTAAAGGATGCATCTGACCCTGGCAATTACCGGCCGATTGCAATCACAACGATGGCGTCGAAGATACTTGAGTCGGTTCTTCTTGTGAGACTTCTCCCCTTTCTACACACCACTGACAACCACTCAACCGGCACCTGCATCTACATACTGAAAGAATTGCTGAACTATTACCTATCATCAGCCTCTCCTATTTTGCTATGTTTTGTGGACGTGTAAACTACCTGAAGTTCTTCCTGAAGCTGCATAAAAGAGGCGCACCCTATTTCTAATTGGCATTTTATATTGCTGGTTCTCCACACAACAATTCTGTGTCAAATGGGGTAACGTATTGTTGCACACCTTCGGCAAGGGGGGCATTCTCTCTCCATACCTGTTAATACGTACACAGATGCCTTGAATGTCAAACTGAACTCACTCCCAATCGGATGCACTGTCAATGAAACAACTATAAACAATCTCTGTTACGACGACGATATGGTTCTGATTTCCCAATCAGTGCAAGGTCTCCAACGACTCATCGACACTTGCCGCCAATATGCAGAGGAATTTGATATAATCTACAACGAAACCAAGACTCAGTGCATGTCGCTGCTCCCGAGATCGCTTAACCATATTGCAGAACCACAAATTTTCCTCGGAAATCATTGGCTGGAATTCGTGCACGAATTTCCGTATTCGAGTCACATCATCACGGACGACCTAAGAGATACGACAGACATAGAACAAAGGCGTCGTAAACTATGTGAACCTGGCAACATGATTGCAAGGAGGTTTGCCTTATGTCTCCGAGACTTGAAACTGCTGCTCTTCCGCTCGTATTGATACAGCATCTTTGGGTGCTCCCTGTGGACGAACTACACCAGGGAGACTATGACACGTATCACTGTTGTTCACAATGACATTTTGAGACGCCTCACAAACACTCCTCGCTACCACTCCGCCACACAGATGTTCACAGACAACCAACTGGACAATTTAAAAATCATTGTAAGGCGAACTGTCCAGTCTGATCACCCGACTGCGAAACAACAGCAATTCGCTCATGCAAAGCATCCTAAGTAGTGAAGCAAGAAGAAGATCTAAATTGTGGGGAAGATGGGAAAATGAGGCGATTGTTCGCTAAATGACTTAATCTCTGTTTCTGCAAAATGTTATCAACAGAATTTGTCACTATTATTGTATTGCTATGATTACTGTCATTACTGGTATTTTCCTTTTTTTCATTATTACTGTGATTATAATCAATATAGTTTTTACATTCTATTTTTAACTATTCTCAATCTTAGTACGGGTATGACCATTATTTTGACTACCTTTTATACTAACGCAGCAAATATGGATATTGCCGATTAACTTTTGGTTTTCTTTTTTTCATCATGTTATCTTATGTATCTAGACTGTATGTTATTGTCTATTCTTTGTATATTCCATGTATATGACCTTGAGTGATTAAAATTATATTATTATATTATTATTATTATTATTATTATTATTATTATTATTATTATTATTATTATTATTGCAGATAAAGAGCAATAAAACGAAACATGTAAAGAACTCTCCCGACAATAGCAAAGATTGCGCATATAAAATTCCATGGGCAAACTGGTAAAACAGCACTGGAAAAAAGAATAAAATAGAACAGCATAATAATGTGTAAAATATGTACAGGTCAACTGTAGATTTTTTGTACATGTCAGTGAAAGTAATCATACCATCAACGGAAAGGGCAAAAAAGCTAGCGTATTCTATTAATGTAATGGAAATGAATATCATTGGGTCTAGTTTTATAAAATAAAGTTATGGCCATATAAATTACTAACCATTTCAAGTCCGTTGTCATATACGGTTGCTTGAATATCTTTTTATATATCAGCTGTGTCTTCTTGACATTTTGGAACAGCATGTTTTAGAACCTTCGGTAATTTTGGGCAATATAATTCATGAAGTACCAGAATTTATTGATTAAGGCAATTTACAAGTTGGCCACCAAAGGGAAATAAAGCCATTTAAGAACCTAAAAATGTGTTGAAATATGTCAAATACTGCTCAGTATTAAGCTAAAGGACAACACACACTCACATTAGGCCATTCAGAGCAAATATGTCCCTTAAATTTAAAATGGCCACCAAAATGTACATTAAGTGAAATATGTAACAAATACACTGTATTATACACGTACACTGGGTTGTTATTCTGATACACTCTTTGTTGATCCAGGTCTATGTACTGATTATTCTTTTCTAATGCATTTTGTGGGAGAAAACGGCAAATAAATGAATAAATAAAATTCTATTAAAATATATATATCTACAGCAAATAGACCAATGTAAATTTCAATTAAAAGGCGTACAAAGATTGGACAGTGGACCTGAAACGGGCTGCGTTTTGCATTTGGGTGATGTGCTGGCTTGGATTTTAAGTCATTGTCAATATCATCAATGTCACTTTCTGGATCAGGAAGAGTCACATTGGTACAATGAAGTCCTTTGCACTCAACACATGTTGGGGAGCATTGCAGCCCATACTTTCTGCAGCCACTTTTCCTTCCCGTCTTGCAGCCACAGCTGATTAATTCTAGAAGATAATCGGGTGCTGGCTTCATATCAGTTAGAATGGGCAGCAACTTCCCATTGACAATCTTCCATTCCCAATTCTCAGCTCACATATTGACCCCACTCCGTTGTTGGACCTGAAGAAAAACACATTGGCTGTGGTACTGAGCAGCTGATGATGTGGGAGGCAAGCTACAAGGATGTAGCATACTTGTAATTGATGGAACCTTCTGATGGAAGTGGTTGAATCGTAGTGTCCAGTGTCTCATCCAGTGTCTAACCACCTTTACCATTCAACACAGAAACAAGTGCGTTTTCGCCCAGTGTCATATGTCTTCACGAGTTGCCAGTGGATACTTGAAGCCAGAAGCCTGTTGCCTAAAACATTCACTAGTTTTGAGTTTCTTCAGGGCGACTGGCTTACCAATGCCAAATAGTCTTGAAGTGGTGTTATATCCCAGTAAAGCATGGGAAAAGAGGAGGTTGTCACATATGCCAATTCCAAGTGCAGCTTCAATGAGCTTGATGGTTCCAGCATTTTGGTGGCTTCTTTGAATTCATCTTAGGTTCTGGGCAGAAATAAATGCTACAAGAAGACATTTATGACTGGCTACAGAGTAGCACAAGGAAGTCAGTATCGTTCCTGACAAGAGCTGTGTGTTTTGAGGCTGCTGATGCACAATCAGGATATCTGTATCAGCTTCTGCATTACTTACTATTTCAATACCATGGCCCTCAAAGTGTTAGCTTAGCTTGTTTGTCTTGTTTTCAAGAAAGACATATTTTTTTCATAGGACAGACCATATCTCCTGTGAAATGTAGTGGACCACTTGTGTTTCTGTCCGTTCGTTTAGTGTGTGTGTGTGTGACATATTTGGTGGATGGACCACTTTCATAACCATCAGATACTATAATGACAGGGTGATATTTACATTTAACATATTGGATGTATCCATTGCAAATATCATCGTAGGTCTCTCCAATATTCTGTGCAAGAGAGCCCTGCCATCTAGGATACTGCTGAACATCACTTGGTAACCTAGAAGCTTTGGACATATCTTAAAGTTGTTGGTGTCAGCAAGTGAAGGTTCATCAGCTGTAAGTAGAACACTGTTGTATCAAAAGATGCAGGAGGATAACTACAAAGTTCATCTGAACTCATCATTTCGGGCTTCAAGGAGCGATCCTGCTGTGGCCAGACTCTGGAACAGCAGTTGTGGGTTAATGGATATTGACTGGTTGTGGGTTTATATAGCTGTGTTAGCAGCCAGGCTGACAACTTGATTTTTCTTTTTAAAGATATGTTCTAAGACTTTCTGTCCCAACATTCCCTTCAATATATTGTTTCGTTCATCAACCACATTGCTGACATTGACAGAATCCCTCGCATTCACTCTAGTTTCAATGACATGCAGGCTTGGATCATTAACATCAAATGGACTTTTTGATGACGGAAAAGTGATGATTTTCTGCGAGTCTTTAGTCCCTCTCACTTGGCGTGCTTTAGATACATCTTTATGGTGGTCACTGATAGTGTAGCTAACTGATAATGTATGTATGAATGCATGTATAAACATACACATATACATGTAAATATACATACTATATAGTATATATGTGTGCACGCGTGTGTATTAACATACGAAAATACTTGGGTAAAAATAAGATTATGCTAAAAACGTAGTGCATATCTATTTAAACAAAAAAAAGATTGATTTCATAATTTCCCTAACGGCACCTGTTTCCATGAAAATCTTCCGAACTAGAACACGCCACTTTGCGTAAAAAATAGGAAGAGAAAGACTGTCTTTTCCCCTGCACGAGGAGTCACACGGTGAAGAAACGACCTTTCCAGGCACAAGGGACATAAATCAGAACTCAACAACTCGAGGTTCCAGCTACTAAGCTGCCCATTTCATACGCAACTCCGGTCAGTTTTGCTGAACTTACAAGCAGGAAGACTAATTGAAGCAACCAGGACATCACTACTAGGTGTTCCCTCTTGACATCTTACTAAAGCGTAACATACAATTTTATGTATTTGGTCTTGGTAAAAACCAAATTACAATGTAGTGCTGTCTGAAATTTTAGAATGCCAACTGCTACGGGCACAATACCGCAAGATCTGTAACAACAATGTGAAAGTTAGGTGGACTGATAACCTTAGAGAGTAGTCCATAACGTATTAAGAACACACACGATTGCTTTTTGCTATGCAGGACATATTAATTTAATTCTGCAATCAGGACAAACTATTTAATTAACTACCATAGTAGTGAATCAGAAATATCTCTCAAGTAACATTAAATAACCTTAAACAGTAAGGCAATCGAGTAAAATGTGATGCCACGGCTAAATACTGAGAATTCGTAGAGTTTATACAGCATTTGTGGCAGTCAACAGCATACAGGTTCAATAGAGACTCTTATATATAAAAATGTACTAAATGTAAAAGTGAGGAGCTTGCTGTGTCCAGCCTCTGACAAAAAAAAAAAAAAAAAAAAAAAAAACTTCTGATGAGAGGCGACACCACTGATATGAGTCCCATAACAATGAACGGGCAAAGCAAAACATTAACCCATTACCATCACCCTGACCTTACAAACTGCAAAAAATGGGGAAAGGCTCAGCCCTAGATACATAGTACCTACATTATGGATGTCGCAAAACCTAATTCAGGGGAACTCAAATGTGATAACCAGCCAACCACACAGAGACCATTATATAAAAATGGAGTTTCTGAAAAGGGTGAAAGTAAGAAGCTACGATTACTAGTGAATTAAAAAAAAAAAAAAAAAAAAAATGTGCACAAAAGCCAAAAGACCTCAAAAACAATATCAACTCAGAGACCATGTTTCCTAAGCAAATAGCAAAGAATACAACCAACGTCAACAATTTTATTAACATCAGAAACTGGAAGAAGAACAAACATATTGTATGTGTTGTTTTACACAATTTCATGAAATATTAATAAAATGAGAGATGGAACTGAAAATTAATCAGAATTAACACGAAAGCTTCCCCAGCATGTTCAAGACATTTGACCTTTGGGCTGTATGAATGTGTGCACCTTAAAATAATAATAATAATAATAATAATAATAATATAATAATAATAATATAATAATAATCATAATAATAATAATAATAATAATAATATTTGCACGCTGTAGAGGAGTGAAGGCTACAGGTAACAGTGATCAGAGGAGGAAAGTTTTTCGGTTTATGAAATTGAAGCTGTCAAGCCCAGCACTGGTGCGGCATTTTCAGCCATTCAGTGCTAAAGACATTGAAAAGCGGGAGTTGGAGTGGTTAGACGGCAAGCTTTTAATGGACAAGAACTTGAAACTAGAATCTATATTTAATGCATTCAGCCAGCAAAATAGAATAAAGCAGCTAACCTCAGCGGATCAAACAAAATATAGTCGAATGTCAAGATTTGTTTACAGGCTAATAAAGGCCGAGGCACAAACTGCGATAAGTTACTCAGAAAGAAATGACACAAGTTAAATAGAGAACTTGACTCCATGCACACAACCCTATAAAATGACATTTTCATTATCGGGACTGACATAACCTACCAAAAATATGAGACCTAACACACCTGCTCTCATTGTATTCCAATCATCCGAATCAAGCATCTCTCCCAGGACTGTAATATCTACACCCTACTGGTTTCCGTGCTTCGGAATACTGAGTATATCTGAAAGACGGCAAAATATCTTCAATAATTCAGAGAAACTACGACCTACAGTACAAGCCAGGCTGGTAAGTGATAAAGGCTCATATCAAATGCTGCCACAAAGGAGAAATTGCTTCACAGAACACCTTATCTATCGTCAGGAAAGGATTTTGTATTTATATACAGATGAAAAGTCGGCGCGTTATTCCTCACTGGTGTGTTACAACTACTCATTTGCTGCTGCCACAGCTTGAAGAGGCACCTTAAATTTATTATTTATATTACCTTCAGTTTCAATTGTATTTTCAGGACAATACGATGTTTGCCTCCTAGTTTGTACTGGTGTCATTTTGATTCACTGTTGTTTGTCTTCATGGAAAACTTTTAGATGTTTTCCCCACATTTCTTATGACCCCTATTTTAGGTGGTGCAGCATCAGACGACAATTCTTTTCTAGCACCTTCATATAAACAAGGTGAGAAATTTACTTCTTCCCCTATTTCCTACTCTTTTCAAACAGCTGTCTCTTTGGGAGAAAATTTTCTTGAAACTTTGGTGTATATCCATCATTCTTAGAAGGCGGCTCCATCTCTTTTTGAAATTTTAATACCTTTTCCTTGAAACGATCTTGCTCCGCAAAAAAAAAAAAAAGTGGTCTGAAAGTGATGAATTATGTTGCATTTTCTCTTTCATTAGCATTCCAGCCCTTCTCAGGTTTTGGTGTTTCCATTCATTCATTAATACCTGCGAGGTATCTGAATTCAGTCCCAAGTTGGATATTCCGGGATAGGTCGCATTTACCGCATTATCCACTAGAAAGCGCAATTTATGTAAAGTGGAGGTTAAAGTTAAATTTTTGTTTTCAGTTCTTAGCAGGTCCCTTTAATTTTCTTCCACTTACTGTCCAGCCACTTCAATTTTCGTGCACTGGTTTACATCAACCATTTCGGCATGAATCTACCAGGCCAGCCACCGATATGTGGCTTTTCGGTCTAGTTAAAATACTCAAAAATACTTCAGTAATAACCATTCGGGTTATTATTGATGGAGGCATGAAATATAAAGCAGCAGATTAAGCTTGAAGTGAATGGAACAGATTTAATTGCTCTTCTGTATAAGACGTTATTTACTTTTGTGATTCAAAAGGTTGTTTCATATTAAGATGTGTAATACCATGCATCAAAGTAAGGAAGGCCAAATATAACGAAAATTATATCACAAATAACTTTCAAGAAATACACATTTATACACGTAAATAAATACATGTAAGTAATATTAATCATACCTTTAAGAAAATAAAAATACTGTGAAAGATATTTTTCACCGTTTAAAAAACGAAGATATACCACGAAAATTCAAACATCTACTAAGCAGTCTCACTGCGCTCTAGTTATGGACAAATCTTGGTGTGATACAGACTCAAAAGTATCCTTTTGCATAAAAGTTTTTTTTAAGCCGTTTCATACGAACATTTTGGGACCTTAGTTTGAAAATAAGGACAGTCGACTCATTAAATGATGTGCCTGAATTCGATCTTCATATGAAACTGCAAGAGACAAAGGGAGATGAAATATTTACTCAAGTCCGAAAGGTGCACCTAACCCTGTGAATAAGGAAGGAGAACATTCTTGGTTGGACTTACCAAAAGAATAGCTAATAGGAAGAAGCCTTTAATATGCTAAGATGACCTTGTTATTTCTGCGGACGAGGAAGGAGAGGACGTCAGTCAAGCTCTTTTTGCGGGTGTCTGCAAGGCGTCCTACACCAAAACATGCTTGTTTTTAGACAAACTAGAATAGGAAGAGGGTAATCCTCTTAAATCCAGGGTCACAAGTCCTCTCCTGGACTTTAGGAATCAGGACGCTGCAGAACTTCGAAGAGGAGGCAGTTTTTTCCCTAAGGCACAGATACAACCTTAGCATATTTCCGCCTTTCGTAATGCAATTAGTAAGAAGACTTACAAGGGAAAAAAGAAGGCAAAGACGCATTCGTAAATGAGCAGCAATCTTGTAAGAGAGTCACTGGCGTCATACATACATAGATAGATAGATACATACATACATACATACATACATACATAATATATATATATATATATATAAGATATATATACATATATATTAACATCGTTATATATGTACTTTATGTGTACATGTTACGTATGCCTATGATAATTTTAAGTACCCCCCTAATGAAAGATTTCTAGTTCCGCCACCACTATATATATATATATATATATATATATATATATATATATATAAATATATATATATATATATATCAGTGGTGGCGGAACTAGAAATCTTTCATTAGGGGGTACTTAAAATTATCATAGGCATACGTAACATGTACACATACGGATCATATATAACGATGTTAATATATATATATATATATTATATATATATATATATATATATACATATATATATATAATATATATATATAATATATATATATATATATGCACACACCCACTACAGTTGTATTTGTTGTTGTTGAAATAAGCATTGCCTAGGGAAACAATTTGCTACTGATAATGATTTATTAAAAAAAAAACAATGTTCTATTACTCATAATGGTGGCAGGGCCATGTGACCAGGTGGCCCCCTTAAATCCACCACTGATATATTATATTATATTATATATATATATATTATATATATATATATATATATATATATATATATATATATATATATATATATATATATATATTACACATATACGTGTGTTTGAATATGGCCAGGCGAGGAGACAATTCGTCTGTTATAATTCGCATTAATTGTAAGTTTTTTCAAGGCATAGTGAATTCGATATTAAACGGCATATATATATATATATATATATATATATATATATATATATATATATATATATATATATATATATATATATATACACACAATATAGAAAGAAAAAGAGAGAGACGACTGTGACAAAAGCGATATATTGAAAACTAAAATTTGAAATTTTAATTTTCAATTCTTGTTTTCCAATAACTGTATAATTTTCAATTCTTGTTTTCCAATAACTGTATACGGCACATTTCATATTAGACTGCACTTCCACTGTGAATCTAGAACAACCGTAAGAAACCATGGCTTCGAGGATGAAACAGTCCTCTCTCACTCTCTCTCTTTCTATATTTTTTGTATATATATATATATATATATATATATATATATACTATATATATATATCTATATATGGACGAGGAGAGTCTTTCTTTATCATAGAATTTGGGAGACCATAACAGCGAAGGAGTGCTAGTAAGACTCACTCTTGCCTAGTCCAATTATATACTAAGTAAGTGGCAGGAGCGATGGTCATCTCCCCCTCCTGCTTATGATAAGACTATCAGACCTCAAATAGGATTGTGGCAATCATCCTATCAAAGCGACAGGAGGACTGTAGTTATTCTAACAAGGGTGAGGAATGGCCACTGCCGACTGACACACAGTTTTCTGCTTGTGGTGGTAGTGCTCCAGTGTGTTCACTGTGATAGCCCTTTCACAGTTGGGCACATTCTGGGTCACTGCACCAGGTATGTAAATGAGAGGCGGATGTACCATCTAGATGGTAAAACCATGACTGAAATTTTAGGAGACAAGATTGATGTTGACCCGTTTTGAGTTTTTTTTAAAGGCTTGTGGCTTTTATAAAAATATCTTATAATTTTATAGTATATATTTTAAAAATCTTATTTATAGCAATTTTTAATTCCTTGAGAAATTGAATATATTCGTTTTATCGTTTTAAACACAGATCTTCAGAATATCTAATTTAAAACTTTTTATATCATTCCCATTTTCATTCATTCTCATCATACCACTGAATGAACCTTCGGCTCCCAGTCCTTGGCTTTGTACCTAAATCACATATTCCATTCCGAACCTGATATTTCCCCTTGCGATGGGAAGCTGTTCCCGGTGGAGGGTCCAAGGTTAGTTGGGACCAGCGTCGTTTCCAAATTTACTTCGGATGAAGAATATAACAACCTCCCAGTATGGAATTCACTGGCACTGATGCCCAAGATCTCTTCAGACTTTGCTAATGCCCTTGGGTGGTGGAACACTCCCTTTTTCGGGGATTTAGAGAGTCTAGGACTAACTTGCTAAGCAGATGTACGTACATTCAGAGGGCGTCAAAGCCTCTCAGAGCGAACGGTGCTAGATCGGGCAGGGATCCTAAGGACTTCGGGGAGAGGTATCCTGCCCTGAAAAATTTGCTGATCAATTTACTGAACTATGGGATTTGTGTTAAATTTTTTTTTATTTAAAATTTTGATCCTCAGTTCTTATTTTTCAGTAATTTCAAGAATGCAGTTCCATTGTGAATGTAGAATAGCCCACAAAAAGACCTTAGCTTAGTGGTTGAAACAACTGTCACTTTTGGTATGATTAAATGTAGCAGACTTTTGGCAGTTTTCTTCAGCTATTCCATAGACTGGAAACCTCACTGAAGGCATCTGAAGAGCTGCCAGTTAACTGTGGAAGCCACGAGCATTAGCACCTGATTAAAATGAAGAGAATAATGTCCCAGAAAATCATATATATGTGTGTGGTATCAAAACCTCTACAAACTTCTAGTGTTTGACAAGCCTGATGTTTACTTTTGCTTTGTGTTGGAATGCACTGAACATGATATTGTATTGTTTTTAAGACTGTTGAAGGACACGCCAGATTTCTGCTTTGAGTTACTAATTATCAGCGTGGAGGACGACACACTTAATTAACGTTCCCAAGCAATTATGTGACAGGATAGGTACTGATATCTACAAAAGGGTTTTTTAATCATAACTGAAATATCAATCATAAAGGAAATATGTTACCATTGCATTCACTTCTATCTTAAACTGCTGCAGGCGATTCAACGATTTAGTAAGAGGGTACCTACCGGGTGCTAGTGTTTAGACAATGTATAACCTCTGAAATAAGTGCAGCAACCTAAAGTGGTGTGACTCGAGGTGGTAACCTGCTTGCCATTCTCCGGTGTAATGCTTATAGCATTCAAAGATAATGAAGTGGTCTGACATTTGTTTGTAAACTAATATCCTGTTAAGGTTTTATGTGTTCGTAAACTTGTTATATTGTGTCACATCTTTTGTCTCGTACATCGATGTTAGTGAGGGTTCGTATGATTATGTGTCAAAACCATAGGTAATTCTAAGCCCTCATTCCGCGGTAAAGTAGACTATGGCAGTTGACGTTTTCCTACGTTATTTTACTTACTGAACAAGAATTTAAAGTAATATTTATTCGGACGACTGTAATTAACCCCCAGGGGCCAGTACTAAACATGGCGAAATACATTGGACGCCCCAATCCCTAGTGGATGTCGTATCCGCGGTTACGTTCCTTGCAGTCCGCGCGGAACTGTTCTTTAGAATTACCCTGCAAGGAACGTAACCGCGGATACGACATCCACTAGGGATTGGGGCGTCCAATGTATTTCGCCATGTTTAGTACTGGCCCCTGGGGGTTAATTACAGTCGTCGGAATAAATATTACTTTAAATTCTTGTTCAGTAAGTAAAATAACGTAGGAAAATGTCAACTGCCCCAGTCTACTTTACCGCGGAATGAGGGCTTAGAATTACCAAACCATATAAGACAGACGTCTCACTATTTCCGATTGGTAATAAATTTTGGAAACTCAAGCAGTTTAGTTACTCGACCTCCACAGCACGACGGACATACCTACATAATATATATAATATATAATATTATGTATACACACATATAGATATACGGTAATAAGTAACAGGATATATGGATATATATTATTATACTAATATATATATATAGAATATAGATAAATATAATAGAGTATTGATAAGATTACGAGAATATATAGATAGACTATATATAGATATTATTATATAGATATATATATATAATAGATATCTATATAGATATATATATATATATATAAGATATATAGATAGTGGTTGTTTTAAGATAAATAGATATAGATATTACGGCATAGAACAACATATATATATATATATATTATATATATATATATATACGTATATATATATATATATATATATAAATATATATATATATATATATAATATATATATATATATATATATATATATGTATGTATTATATATATATATATATATATATATTATATATAATATATACTTAACTTAATATTCCCTACTTATATTTGTCCACATAGCATTTTCCATTTTACACTTTCAGGAAAAGATACTGCAGTGTGTTTTACCCAGGCCCTCACTAACTTTTAATTTGAGTACATTGGTAAGAGTTGTGAATAGTATATACATACATCATATATATATATATATATATATATATATATATATATATATATATATATATATATATATATATATATAGTATATATATATATATATATATATATATATATATATATAATGAGTATATATATATATATATATATATATATATATATATATATATCTATATATATATATATATATATATATATATCTATATATATATATATATATATATATATATATATATATATATATATATATATATATATATATATATATATATATATATATATATATATAATGTATGTATATACTGTTCACAACTCTTACCAATGTACTCAAATTAAAAGTTAGTGAGGGCCTGGGTAAAACACACTGCAGTATCTTTTCCTGAAAGTGTAAAATGGAAAATGCTATGTGGACAAATATAAGTAGGGAATATTCGTTAAGTATACTGCAAACTGTAAAGGAGAGTGGTAAGCATAAGTCAGTGCCCATCAAGTCTAGTTTAAATAGAGAGAGAGAGAGAGAGAGAGAGAGAGAGAGAGAGAGAGAGAGAGAGGACGAGAGAGAGAGAGAGAGAGAAGAGAGAGAGAGAGAGAGAGAGAGTGTTTAAATTATAAATCTGAAGTCTTTTCTTGGAGCTGTCTTTTGAAAATTCGCATGAAAAATTATTATAAACATACAATTTCCTTTTCGTAATACTCCCGAGGAAGGCTAAATGTTAATTAAGTTCCTAAAATTAAAAGACCACCTTTGTTAAAAAAAAAAAAAAAAAAAAAAACGCTTGGTATTCGTCGTCTTAAGAAGTGGAAGGTTCTTCAGAAAAGTGGTACTGGCTAAACACTTCCAATACGGAGTGCGCATCTTGAGACAAAAGAGTTCAACAATCCTATTAAAAGATGAGTACGTACATGTATATACTTACGACTTATGTATAGGGTACATGTTCGAGTAGCATTCACGTGCCAGTGCACATCAGCTTCGGACCTCCTTGATAAGGTTTCTAAGAAGATGAACCTTGTTTTTGCGGTCAGCGAACGCCATGGCCGCAGAGCGCGCGTGGCGGAAAGGCTGCTGACACTAATGGAAGCCTTGCGAGATCGGGGACGCAGAAAAAAACCCCTTCGAAGCATCTTCCAGAGCTTCAGACGCTGGCGACGGAACAAAGAAGGTCATCACTTCCTACTGGAAGTAATCTCTTTAAGCAAGATCCTGGAAGACCCTGACGTTATCAA
>NC_087215.1:40272443-40297443 GCF_015104395.2 Macrobrachium nipponense
ATTTTATATCTGTACTCGAATGTAGAACGAAAAGAATCAACAATTATGGAAAGAACTCATTCTTCCGTGTCAAGAAGAAAAAGTCTCTTTTAACCACGTGAGAAAATAAATAGATTGTTGTATACAAGATCATCCTGTCACTGACTTCGTGATGCAAATGAAATCTAGTGCATATAGATTTAGCATAAAAATGACGGAATTGATTTTTAGCACAGGTGTGGGTTCTCTGACCTGCATGAATGCATAGATCACACTCCTGACATCTGAGGTGTGTCAGAGTCTCTAAGACAACGTGTGAATTTATGATTCTAATGTTTCCAAACTTACCATGTTCGCTAGGATACCTTTTTTTCAATCGGATAGATTATGACTAAGGATGGTGAAAATCATTGAGAGCGAATCTGGCTTCCTCAAGCTCAATTTTATTCCTATGAATCCGAAAAAGATCAGTGGTTTTTTTAATTTTAAGGATAAACTATAGGACTTAATGAAGTCTAACGTTGTATACAAATATGAATGCCCAAGATGTCTTGGAAGTTACGTTGGTTTTTCGTGAATGTTACTGCAGGTTCGCTATTACAGCCACTTGGGATTAAGCTATAGGACAGGATCTAGGACTTCG
Source organism: Macrobrachium nipponense (assembly GCF_015104395.2). Lineage (NCBI taxonomy): Eukaryota > Metazoa > Arthropoda > Malacostraca > Decapoda > Palaemonidae > Macrobrachium > Macrobrachium nipponense. The sequence goes on from NC_087215.1 coordinate 40,273,066, forward strand.
AACTCAGAAAAGGATCTAGGACTTCGAACTCAGAAAAGGATCTAGGACTTCGAACCCAGGATTTTCTAATATCAGAATACACGCATCAAAATGCAAAATTACCATCGAAAAGAGCCAATTTTCCATTATTGGCAATACCAGCCAAATTACATACTTGACTACTCTTGAGTCGATATATATAAAGCACCTCTCTCCTACTTTGAATGCAAATACCTCTGCCGCTCCTCTCTCTTTGGCCTGAGTTTCTTTGGGCGTGGATGGCCGTTTCGATGTCATTCCTTCTTTTCTCTGCTCTCGTATAGGTTATTATTCTATATATATATATATATATATATATATATATATATATATATATATATATATATATATATATATATAATCTTTCCCCTTTTTTACTTTAGATTTTATGCATAGTTTTTAATTCTTTATGTGTATTCTTTATATTTTTTATGTGTAATTTAATGAATCATGTATTTAGCTTACAGTATTATTTGCAGACTGAGCATGTGCTGACGTCAGCATGAAACGTCTCTTTTTAAAATAAACTATGACCCTTGTAATGTTAGTTTGTGTTGGGAGCTTCCTGTGCTGTTATATATACGTGCATATATTTGTCGCAGCTGCTCGTGACTATTTTTCGTTCACAAATATATGCGTGCAAACGCACACAATTTATACACACACACACACACACACACACACACACACACACACACACACACATATATATATATATATATATATATATATATATATATATATATATGCATAGTATATATCTATCTATTTATATGCATTGGGTTTTGAGTGTGCAGAAAAGAGTTGCATGAAAGCTGATTCTGTTTAAGGAAACAAAGCTGGGTGCCTTACAACTTACTGTTGAGTGTGCAGAAATAAGAACAAAAAAGTGGCTGTCTTTGGGGAAGCTCAAAGGTTTTGAGCTAAAACCTGGGTAGAACTTGTAGTGTCAGTGAGAGGTCGTGTTGTTCTTTTCTCTTGAGCCAACCCTTATGTGTGCATGTGTGCGTGTGCGTGTGCGTGTGCGTGTGTGTGTGTGTGTGTGCGCGCGTGTGCATAAAACCAACGCAAACGGATGGGGAGAAACACAGATGTATAAACTGTCTTTATTCCATATCATCAGGTGTTAAAAATAAACCATTGAATTCATTGTAAAATTTTAAAAGCAAAACTGAAAATAAAAAATTCAAGAAATAAACAATATTTTTACAAACTTTTAAAAAACAGCATATACAGTAAAATTAAAATAGCAGTAAGCAAAACTACAGAACAAAAGATTAAGGACAGACCTGGAGGAGTGATTGTTAAACTAGAATCAAACAAAATTAAAACAACACAAGTCAGGACAACTACAGAGGGCTGGAAGATCTCTGTGCAATTTATGATGGAGCAAGCTGTTGCAAAACAAGGCATGATGCGACCTCCAGCTTACTCGGGACGTGTACAAGATTTTCCCATCGCGCTTAAGTTGTAAATATTATTTTCCTAACTTAACGTGAACAGGTCTTCGTAACTAACACTCATACTCAGCACTATTTACACTAAATTCAGTACACCAAGTAAATTAAAATGTGCTAAAACCTGTGATCAAATAGAGCTTTGTTTCACCAACGAAAATTGAAATAAACACACTATACTTTATTAGAAACATTTTTTCTGCACTTTTAACATGCACGTTATATTTGTTACAATTTCATTGTAATAAATTAATAATAAATATCCTAAAATTCCTGTATCTTTAAATCAATGAACACCTTTTCCAGGCCTTTTTAGGCTCTTCCATAGACCTTTCCTACCACCCCAACACGAACAACAATACGAACAACAACAACAGCAAAAATAAAGTAGTTTGTAAGGCTTACTCCCCGAGTAAGCGAAAAGTGATTCGTGGATAGGGAGGTCTAGGGTGTTCATGGCACGGCTATAATACAAAAGTCTTTATTATCACTATATGTTTTACAAATGTTCGAATCATATATATATATATATATATATATATATATATATATATATATATATATAATGTTTAGATTTACAAATACACACACACGTATATATATATATATATATATATAATATATATATATATATATATATACATATGTATCGGTACATACTTTGTGTATTTTTAAAAAGCATACATATTCCTTGCTTAAACATACATAAGCAATGACGTGCGCTGCTTCGGTGATTTTTTAAAAAGTTCATTAGGTGGCAGAATTGAATTCCGGAGTTTTCCATGAAAAAAAAAAAGGTCAGGTTTATACCAATCTTAAGAGACTCACTACTTAATATGAATGCCCAAAATTATGGTGTTAATCAAGAAAACCTATAATAGACTTTTCTCCCATATAATAAGTGACAGTAGATTCCCATCAACCGTGCATTTGATGTCTAGGCCAGTCCCTTACGACGCTCCTGATTGGCTGTTAATAGGCCAGTCACAGGCTGGAAACTCTTAGTCTCTCTCGAGAGTTCACATAGGCAGGATGCAGGTTTCACCGGTCCTGAGGAATACGCCTTTCCAATGTATTCCCCAGGAGAGGTAGAAAATAGATCCTACCCATGTGAACTTTCGAGAGAGACAGAGTTTCCAACCCTGTGATTGGCTTATCAACCGCCAATCAGGAGCATCGTAAGAGACTGACCTAGACATTAAATGCACGGTTGATGTGAATCTACTATAGCCGTACTTGGAAATCTTATAGAATGGCTTAATATACGTATAAATAATATGTATGTATCCGTTGAATATGAGTTATATAAACAAGTGGTAGGCTCCCTTGAAAAACACGCCATTGAAAACACATTCCAGTTTCGTGTACTGTGTTTTTGACGTAGCATTATAACGAGAACGGTATGACGAACGAATAAGAATGAACATAGCGAATGCCTCCCTTCCTTCTAATCTTCTTCATCCACAGCACACAGTTATAAGAAAGTCTACGGACTTTCAACACACAATTCCAAATTGCTGTCTACGAGCAGTGAGGTATTTTGTTTTACATTAGGTTTTTGAAAATGTCTTCTGATAAAGTTTTTATTTGTGGAAGGTTTTCGTTTCTAAGGGAAAATACTCACGGTATACTTAGAAAGGGAAAACTGCGGGGAGAGATGTTAAACAATGAGTTGCGAAAGAGTAGATGGAAAAGGAAGCTCAATAAAAGGAAACAAACTTATGGGAGGAGTAAAGCGGAGGAAAGAAAAGCCTTTTAGATGCACCTTGTTCGACTTCGGTGGGTGTCGTGAAAGGATACTACAGACTTCTGGCTTATGAGCGAGTCTTTAGTGGTGGTGGGGTTGCTAGGGCGCTCATACTCCACTACAGTGATAACCGCCAGAGCAATACTTTTCCAAGCGACCACTTTTAAGCGTTATCGGCAAATGAGCGACGTACGTTGAAGCGATGCAATTAAGAGTGATACTCTAAAAATAGTTGAAAATACTTGTTTAAAAATAGATGCAGTTTTAATGATTTTTTTTGAAACTATGCACTGAAGAGCGATAGTAGTTGTTGAAAAAAGCATATAGTTTTAATACAAACTGCTTTGGAACGAGTGGTGGTTCAAAAATAGGAGGTCGTTGAAAAAAATCAGCAACCAAGTTTTAGTTAAACTATAAATATTTTTCATTTCATTCTGTTATACACTGTGAGTTTTAAAATTTCCTTTCCACCCATCATGGAATTTACAGACAGCCTAAACAGCGGTGGGAAACTTGTGTCTTATAACGGACATCTGTAACGGAAAGACAAAGAACACAAGACTACCATAAACTGACGTTGCCACTTTTGGACTCTCTCCGAGGCTGTTCTTACATCGAAATGAACAATTAAACTGAAAATTTTATCTAGCTTTTATATTTCTAAATAAATTTGAAATAATTTTTAATATGCTATTTCACACATTTCTTTATTTTTATGTTTGAACTAAATAAAATCGCATTCTTTTAGAAATAATTAATTTGTGGCTTTTATATTTTATACAAATTGTAAATAATTGTTTATGTTATTTTTCAACTTTTTTTTGTTTTTCTTACGTTTGAACTAAATGAAATTGTATTCTTTTTGAAATAATTCTTTTTTATGTTTTCTTTAAGTTTTTTTCTTTTTTTTACAATTGTCGCTTTACAGCAATCGCTTTTAAGTTATATCGCAATCGTTAAAAATATAGCGCTCAAATAAAAATCGCTCAAATAATCGTTAAAAATATAGCGCTCAAATAAAAATCGCTCAAATAATCGTTAAAAATATAGCGCTCAAATAAAAATCGCTCAAATAAAAGCGCCCTAGAGAATCGCCACCGGTTGGTAGCCCCAAGGTGCTGCTATTTGGACTCCCGGCAGATTCTGGGAGGACTAGCGGGTGGTAGGGCGTCAGTCATCCTTGGACTTGAAAGGAACTGCTACCTTTCCAGCGTTCCGTAAGCATCAGGAATGAAATTTCACACTTGTGCGTTCTTCTGCCTCCTCGCCTGATACTTACTGATATTTACTGTTTGGGGCCACAAACATAAATATCTATCAATCAATCTATCTATCTATACAGACAGTATATATATATAGTATATAGTAATTATATTATATATATAGATATATATATTATATATATATAATATATTATGCGTCGAGAAAGAGAGAGGAGCGAGAGAGAGAGAGAGATAATTGGAAGAGAGAGAGAAGAGAGAGAGAGAGAGAGAGAGGTGGAAATTTTGAGAAGGAATCTTATAATGTGAATTTTCGGTAAGTATACTATCTAATAGAAAGGAATTTGGACGGGGTATTTTACTGATTCAGTACGGTTTGAACAAAATGCTATACACGTAAGTTATCATACTTCCCTTCACTTTGAGAATAGTGACGTGTAAAATATTGACGAAGAAACCTTAAAACTTAAGGTTGAGTGAAAATTCCCCGGAGGAGGTTCACAACCAGAAAATCGAATATGAGAAGCAGCATTTTCGTCAGGTTTCTCGTCGTTTGTAACAAGATTGTCTTTCACGCTCTCTTTCCGAAACGAGATTTGCATTCTTGGCTCATCCTTGAAACGAGGTCATATTCCGTCTCAAGTTATGTCGGTCATTCTCCCGAGAACAGGAAAATAATGATTTTCCTAAACAGCATAATAGAATAGGGCATCAAGTGTGAATAAAAGCAAGAGAGACGTAATATAGGAGGAAAATGAAAGAATAGCAACAACAACATTGTTGTCAGTAACTACAAAGCACGGTGAAATTGTAAACACTCGCCAACACCAGATAAATCTACCTATCGTGCAGTAAAAGTGTTGATCTCTGAACTCTGTAGTACCACAATATCCTTACCGGATATACTTACAGACCTTACAGCTCATTCGGGTTTCCCCAGGTCCCTCAGTGTGAGGCACCTTTAATGTCTACCAGAGAGTTGCTAATGCATCTTCCGGTATATTTTGCATCTTCCAATCTTGGGTCTGGGATGCAGCCTAGATATTTGTCGAGTTTATTCTTAAACTCATCTACGCTCACTCCTGATTATGTTCCTCAGATGAGCTGGTAACGCATTGAATAGACGCTGCATTATCGATGCTGGTGCATAGTGTATTAATGTCCTGTGTGCTTTCCTTAGTTTTCCTGGTATAGTTTGGGCACTATTAGTCTACCTCTGCTTGCTCTCTGATATTTTTAGCTCCATGATGTTTTCAGTAATTTCTTCTATCTATTTCCATGCCTGTATTATCATGTAAGGTTCTCTTCTCCTTTCGAGACTATATAATTTTAAAATTTGTAGTCATTCCCAGTAGTCAAGGTCCTTAACTTCTTCTATTCTAGTTGTAAAGGACCTTTGTACACTCTATTTGTGCAACATCCTTTTGGTAGTATAGGTACCATCATCTTGCAATATTCAAGTGGACTACGTACATACGTTTTATAAAGCATAATCATGTGTTCGGCTTTTCTTGTTTTGAAATGCCAGAACAACATTCTCATTTTTGCTTTACATTTTGCCAATAGTATTGCTATTTGATCATTGCATAACAGATTCCTATTCAACATCACACTAAGGTCTTTAACTGCTTCCTTATTGTGATTATCTCATTATTAGGTCCTCTATATGCAAATAGCATTCCTTCTTTATCATCATAATTTATTGATTCAAATTTATCAGAGTTAAATACTATCCTATTTACTTCTGCCCATTCATATATTTTGTTTAGGTCTCTTTGTAGCGAGTTCCTGTCTTCGTCACAAGTAAATTCTCTACTTATTCTTGTGCCATCGGCGAAACTTCTCACCACAGAGTCCTTAACATTACTGTCTGTGTCTGCAATCCTAATAACAAACAGCAATGCAGGTAACACCATACCTTGTGGCACACCGGATATTACCTTAGCTTCATCCGATTTCTCATCGTTTGCAATCACTATCTGTTTTTTGTTTTGGTAAAATTCTTTTAGCTTCTTCCTACTTTGTCCACAATATTATGTTTTCTAATTTTCTTCGGTAATACATTATGGTTTACCTTGTCAAAAGTTTTTGCAAAGTCTTGTTAACCACATCTGTATCTTTTTTGTTTATCATATTTTTATATAATGTTCTCATGGTGGACATCAGTTGGGTTTGTGTACTTTTTCTGGGTACAAAACCATGTTGTCCTATATTAAACAAATTATTTTTCATTAAGTGTTTCATTACATTTTCTTCATTACCTTTTCATACACTTTCATAATATGTGATGTTACTCACAGGCCTAGAATTACTTGCCTCTAGTCTTGACCCACTTTTGAAAATAGGGTAATATATGCTAATTTACGTTCATCATTCATCATAAATCTTGCCTGGCAAGCGGCTTTGTGATAGGGATGAACTACTTTCTTTACAAAATGGTAAGAAGTCCAGGTGCCAAACAATGGAAGCCAAGCCACTACTTTGCCAGTTGGTAGAAGCCCAGCCACCACTCTGCCAAATGACAAAGCCTGGTCACCAAATTCTGGAAACCCATCTACCAAATGGCGGATGCCCATCTGTCAAACAGCAGAGCCCATCAGCAAAATGGTGGAGACCCATCCACCAAGCAGTAGGACCCCATCCACCAAACAGTAGAAGCTCAACTGCCAAATAGTGGAGCCCATCCGTCGAATGAAGGAAAGCCTGTCTGTCATGGTGGGAGCTTATCCATCAAACGGCAGGAGACCATCTACTAAACAATGGAAGCCCATTGGCCACATGGGAGAAGTTCATCTACCAAATGGCAGAAGCCCATCTACCGATGGCAGAACCCAGCCAACAAATAGCAGAAGCCAATCTGCGAAATAACAGAGGCCAATCCACCACACCGTGGAAACCCATGAACCAAACAGTGTAGTTCATTTGCCAAACAGCAGAAGTCCATCCACAAAATGGTGGAGCCCATATGCCAAAGGCAGAAGCCAATCTGCCAAATGGCAGAGTCAATAACACCATTTACTAAATGGTAGAGCCCATCCACTAAATGGTCGAGTCCAATTGCCACACGGCGGACGTCCATTCGCCAAACGGCAGAAGTCCACCTGCCAAATAATGGAACCCAGCCATCAAAGGGATGAAGACCATCTGCCAAATGGCAGAGCCCAGCTGCTAAACAGTGGAAGCCCATCCTCCAAACAGCATGAGAGAGAGAAGAGAGAGAGAGAGAGGAGAGAGAGAGAGAGAGAGAGAGAGAGAGAGAGAGAAAAATTTAAATGTTAGGGTTTCTGTTTGTCAGAAAATGGAAAACTTATTTGTGGTTGTTGCAAAGTATTTTTTTTTTTAAAAAGGGGGGTTCCAATCTTGAGAACTCAGTGTTAAAAACAATAGAAAATTTTTTTATGAAGCCTTTTCATTACTATTCTTGATCCTTGCATTTCCATAACTTTCTGGATCCTTTATCCTGCTGCCCAACCACTGTCTTAGGTGATGAATGGCCGGAAGAGCCCTAGAGCTGGGATTGACAGCCTGAATTTCTTATATGAATGAACATCTATATATACGAAAGTATCTTGACTTTTATGCTTGGATCTGGATCTGGCCAAAAATCTAATTAACTTATTTCCTGGCATATACTCTACCTTTCTACGTAATTTGATAAAAATCTGTCAAGAAATATTAGAAATAAATCCTAGTCCATATCCAGGTCCTCATCCTGCCTGAAATCTAAACAACAATTCCTCTTTCACAAAATTTAGTTGAAATTGATTTATGAATTCCTGTAAAGGATCCTGGATTAGCATTCATGTCCTGATCCATCCCCTAATCTGATAAAATTTTCATTTACCCTCGCTGCGACCACCACAAAAATACATTGCGACAAAATCTATATCTAGTCCTAACTCCAGAGCCATTCCAAGACAAACCAAATTTTCTACTATTTCATTCTTGCGTCCCCAGTTTAAGATCCAGTTACTGAAATATATATATATATATATATATATATATATATATATATATATATATATATATATATATATATATACATACACACACACACACACACACATATATATATACATATATGTATGTATATATATATATATATATATATATATATATATATATATATTTATTATTTATTTATTTGATTTTAGATCACAAAAAGGTAAAAACGTGATGATTATACGACAAAGTTACAAAATCATGAAGGAAAGAGTGAAAAATTGAGCTGCTAAATACTTTCGTCTTATTACCAAGGTTGCTGTGACCTTGTCTTGGTAATTAGATGAATGTACTTAACATCTTATTGTCTCATTGTTTCACTCTTTCCTTTATGTCTATAACTTTGTACATATATATATATATATATATATATATTTATATATATATATATATATATATATATATATATATATATATATATATATATGTAAGTATATGTATGTGTATGTTTATGTACTATATATGTCTTTGCCTTATTCCGATACCACGGACCTTACATCGAATCTCGAACTGTTATCAGATCAGAGTGTCTTAATTTCTTTAATCATTGGGATCTACTAGGTTTATTGGTGACAAGCATTTCCAAAATGCGAAGAAATCGAGAAGGTACGAGGACATTGTGGTTAACAAACCCACATACTCGTACGTTTCTGGTATAAAGCGACCAGTAGATTCAATATATATATATATATATTTGTGTGTATACATGTATGTATGTATACATATGCACATATATACACACACACACACACACATATATATATATATATATATATATCTATATAGTATATATATATATATATATATATATATATATATATATATATATATATATATATATAATATACAAATTATTCGACCTCATGACCAAGTAATTCCGTTTGTACTTGGACACGTGTCTAAATCCTAACAAGAGCTGCCGTAAGTCAGTATATCGAATTAACGTCACTGTTATGGCTTCCAGTCAATCATGGTTCGGTAGTGTTTGGAAGATAATCTTGGTAATTAGGTTTTATCTTCAGCAGACTGTACTTTCGACATATGATTCAAGATATTGCCTTATTATATTTGTATTAAGGCAAATCTAACACAAATTTATTTTATTATAGCTTATGTCGTTCTTGAAAATATTTGCTTGGTGAAAAGACCAAAACATTCATACTGTCCTATTTTCAGTGTTGGGGGAACTGAGATACAAAATAAAAATTATGAGGTGCATAAAAGAAAGAGAAGCTAGAAGAGTCAGAAGACACAGGGGATAGGGAAGGGTTCTTGTTTTAGAAGACACTAATATGGTCTCAGTATTTCACAAATAATACTTAATTTGGTAAACCATTTTATTTGTTCTTTACAGTTACTGTTAACGGGATGACTGTTTAGTGCAGGGATATCAGTTTCTCCAAATCAGGCTGGAAATCGCTAAGAAAAAGTCGTAACCCCCACGTTCGGTGATTTTAAGTCTGTTTCTTTGGTTGGAAAGAAGCAAGGTAACTGCATGGAAGCCCCGTTCTACTAAATATGATGCTGAAAAGGCAATTAAATACATCTTCACCTTGTTCCACAAAACTGGATAGAAGTCAGATTCTCTTCTTTAACCAAAAATCTTGATTTGATTTCTTGAACTTTTTGGCCTTACCTCAATGTCATTTTGAATTTAAACTCATTCTTCCTCTGTCACTTCTGTTTCTTCACTACTGAACATAAGAATGGACTGATTACCCATTCTGGTATTTGAAGCAATAAAAGATCCTGATATCTTTCAGACATTTCTCTTTGCAACTCATCCATGTGTGCAAAAAATCCGTTTAAGAAAAAAAGCAAACTATTCAATGCTAAAAATTAAATGCTCTTAATACCAACTTGTTGCCCCACAACTTCCCCGATATCAATCCACCACCAACAGGGGGTCGGTACCGCCCACTTTGGAAACCACTGGACTCTAAACAAACTGGCTGACTCTGACTTCACAACTTACGTGGTTACAACCAGGCTGATGTATCAAAGTAATATGTATTAAAGTAATATCTATAAAATCAGCACAGGATACTTTAAACCAAATTATGTATGATTTAAGGACAATTTTCCATTAGATCAGTTAACAATGAGTATTCAAATTGTTTCAACACATAAGGACAAGCATAGTTAACTTCATAAGAAGAAAAGGATTATAAGCCAGCTAGACCTTCTATGGGTAACTCGAATTCTAAATATCTTTAATCTAAATCATTTAATCTAATCATAGCACAGCAAAGCCTCGAGCTACACAAGTGTAAAAAAACAAAAACATTTCATCACTCTCCCCAACAACGAACACAAAAATAATGAAAATATTATGTGTATATATATAAATTTACACACACACACACACACACACACATATATATATATATATATATATATATATATATATATATATATGTATATATATATATATATATATATATATATATATATATATATATATATATATATATATACAGTATATGGCACCGGCCATTATCCTACGATAACGATCCAGTGAACCAAACATGCTGACGAATGAAACACAGCATCTCTCATACAACTGTTGTATGTATATCTTCGTTATTATTATTGTCATGTATTACTGTATTGTTATCATTGTACGCATTGCACTACCGGCTTTCCAACCATTTGTATGTGAACTATAGTCCTGTATCCATTTTATATGCATGTACCATTTCATATGCATATTTCTATCTGTTAACAAATACAAATGTTAGTACTTAACCCCTGTTTCTACCTGCCTGATGTCAGGAGCTACATTTCCGCTCGCACAAGCCCTTGACCTGTGTGTATGTTCCATGAATAAACTAGTAAGCTGTGATCTCCGACTCTAACTCATGCCCTTCATTACATTGGTGACTCGTGGAGATGGCCGACCAAGCCAGCACCAATGATACAAGCCTCACCAGTGAGAACCCCACTGGTACCTCCATATGCCTACCTTCATACCCCGTGCCTCCATTCATGCCCAACAACCTATAGGCATGGTTCTTTAGGGCGCAAACAATCTTCTGAACAAAGCAAATCACTTCTGCAATATGCTGAGCAGTCATTGTTCTCGAATTCCTGCCGGATGATGCCTTTGAGCAAATAGTAGGATGGTTTGAGGAACTACATGCCCCCATCATCTACGAACTACAGAATGACCAACTGAAGTCATCCTTCAGCATGCCACCAGTCCAGAGAGCCAAGAAGTTCCTCAACCACGTGGGGACCCATAGGAGATGAAAGTGTGACAAAGCTGGCTGTTTTTAAAAATACATGTGCGATCCAGCCAAATTAACATCTGCAGAGAGCAGCCTGGTTGCCTTGTAAGAGAAACTGTGCCTGCCCACTGCTGTCTTTGTTCTATGTACGAATGAAAGGACTCCATGTGCCTCTTCATAAGAGATAAGAGGTCCAACACGGAATTCTCATGGACACTGGAACATGGAGATCATTCATCCCAAATCCACTCCCCCCACAACCTACACGTATCCACGGCCAGAAGAGCACCACTCACAATAAACAGAAGGTGGGAGGTGAAAGTATCTTTCTAGAAGAAAGGCTACAACTGGACCTTCATCACTGCAGATGTGAGAGCAATATTGGTAGGGGTGGATTTCCTAATAGCACACAACCTGCTAGTGGAAGTAGCAGCATCTCAACTGATCCTGAGAACAATGCTGACTTCATCTCCTCAACATCCAAACAGATATATTGCCACCACACTATCAATGAGGCAACAAAAACAACAAATATGCCCAATCGCACTAGCTGCCTCACCACCAGAAATGCGTCAATCCTACACGAATATGAAGAAATATTCAAGGACAAACTGCAGCACAACTTGACCAAACCAGCAAAACATAGCATCCAACATCGTAAGGAAACCGAAGGACCTCTGCTCAACTCATATATTAGATGTTTGGCCCCAGAGAAGCTTGCCTAAGCCAAGCAAGTGTTCAAAGAAATGGAAGAAGCAGGAATATGCCAAAAAGCCCCCAGCCCATAGCATCACCTCCTCACATGGTATTGAAGTTTGATGGAACGTGGCACCATGGGTAGACTATGAAGACTCAATGTCAAAATAAAACCAGACAGGTACCTGCTACCAAATATAGCAGACAACCAACCAAATGAACGGAGCAAAGATCTTCACAAAATTAGAACTGCTGAAGGGATATTTCCAGTCTTCACCCCCTTTGGCACCTACACATCCAACTACAGCTGCTTTGGCCTCCACAATGCAGGGGCAACATTCCAAAGACTGATGGACGGATGAACAGCTCAGCGACCTTCCATTCTGCGTGGTCTAAGTCAACAACATCCTAATATTCAGCACCAACCTCAAACAACATCTCAAAGATGTCAAGATGGTGTTACAGATACTCATAATAAGGGCAGACATAATAAGTGTTAATGGGCAAAGAAAACAGTAAAATTTCTGGGACACTAAGTGAGCCCAGAAGGCACTAATCCATTAACAGAAAAAGTGAAAGCAACCACCGACTTCCCTACATCAACAACAGTGAAATCAGTGCAAAACTTTTCTGGCTTAATCAATTATTATCATAGGTTCATAGCTGGTTCATACTTAAGATTGCTAAAATAATGAGTTCCATACCATATTCGAGGGCCTAAAAGGAAAGCATAATAAATTAATATGGACAGAAAATCAGGGTAAAGTATTTCTTTTAGTAAAACAAGGAATAATCTCTGCAACCACAATCTTTCCTCTACTCCATAGGTCCCTCACACTCACAACCGACACAAGTAACACGGCAATGGGCGCCTTACTTGAGCAGGACACTGATGATTGATGTCACCCGCTGACATTTTTCAGCAAGAAGTTAATGGTAGCGAACAGAAATACTCCACATACACAGGGAGCTCCTAGCAGTCTACAAAGCAGTCCACCACTTCTGCCACAAGCTTGAGTGATGACAGTTTGTGGTGTAGACAGACCATCATCCATTGGTGCACATCTTCACGATGTCAGCAGATGAATGGTCAGTGTGGCAACAACAGCACCAGTCAGTGATAGCTGGACAATCCTGCACCATGAAATACCTGAAAGGTTCAGCAAACACTAAGGCAGACATACGATCGAGAAGCTGCGTCAACTCCATCCAGTTTGGGATAGCCTATTCCAAAATAGCAAAAGCCCAAAGAGATGATGCAGACCTACAGTGACTGCAGGCAGGACAACCCCACCCTTGCATGGAGCAGCCTGTCAATCAACAGTGGAGAGATGACTATCGCATTGCATGCGAAATGAGTAGCGGACATCCTCACCCGTACTTGCCAGAAAGCCTAAGAAGAAGAGCCTTTAACACTCAACCACAACCTTTCCCACCCATTGGGCCAGTCAACCGCCCGATCATAGCCGAGTGGTACATCTGGTGGGGAATGAGAAAGGATGTGAAAATCTGGATGAGAGAATGCATCCTGTGTCAGACCTCCAAAATCACAAGGTACATCGAGAGTTGGATAGAAGAGGTCATAACAATGAACCTCTGACTTACCCACATCCACGTTGACATATTGGGCCCCTACCCACCTCCAAGGGGTACAGATACTTGTTTACCATTACAGACAGGTGGTCAGAAGCAATACCAATACAATAACAGATGGAAGAAAGCTGTGTGAATGCCCTCATCAAGTGGGTCAGTAGGGACAGAGTCCCTAAGATTATCACCCACGACAGGGGTGCCAACTTCACATCTGCCCTGTGGACTGCCCTTGCAGACAGTCTAGGAACAAAAATAATGCATACAATGACGCCTACAACCCAGAAGCCAACGGTAATGTCGAAAGACTACACTAGTCGTAAAAAGCATCAATCACCATCAGATGGCATGGCTGGAGCTGGAGAAATAAGTTACCATGGGCCATACTGGGCCTGAGAACGACACCACATGCAGCATTCAACGCATCTCCAGCAGAAGCCCTATACGGCCAAGCATTAATGTTGTCAGCTGATGCCTTTCCAGACCAAACAAGCCTGACATCACCATCCAACACCCGAAAAGTGATAGAAAGGATAATGCTAGAGAAGACGATCTACCATGTGACCAGGAAGGTGTACAACCCCAAAGAACTGCATCATCCAGAGACAGCCTAAGGTGTACCAAAGGACAGTGGGCGACAGAACAACGGGGGTTTCCATCGATTGTCCGAAAACTGCATACATACCAAACACTGACCTAAACTGTAGGCCTCTAAAAGGAGAGGAGTCCTGTAGGATCCACACATGGCCCCCACTCACACCTTCAACGTGCTGGCCATTATCCTACAGCAGCAATCCCGCAACCCAAACACGCAGATGAAAGGAACAACATATCTTTCATACAACTGTTGTACACCCAGTTATAAAAGCGGTGTCGGCCCGCCAGGCCTGGCTCGGTGAGATCATGCCCTTCTTGCCCTGAAAGTGGGCCACGCTCTAACAACCAGTACATAGAAATGCAATATATATGGACAGAGAGAGAGAGAGAGAGAGAGAGAGAGAGAAGCCTTAAACCACCCCGACACCGCAAGTGTCGGGGTGGTTTAAGGCTTCACTGCCAGTCCTGGAATTGGGAGGTCGATGGTTCGCGCCTGTCGATCGCCAATTCTATTATCGCTTAATAAATTCCCCCTCGGTTAAGCGTATATGAAAATATATTAATTCCGAGGTAGAGCGAATTAGATATAAAAAAAAAGGACATTTGTAGTTTGATATATATATATATATATATATATATATAATATATATATATATATATATATTATATATGAATAATTATCACATCGAACCGTGATCCATTTATATATCAATTCAAGCTACAAATGTCCTTTAATATCTAAATTCACTTTACCTCCCAAATGATATATTTTCATATATGTACCGAAAGGGAATTTTTTAATTGATAATAATTTCGTCCCCCCCATGGATCGAACCACCGTCCAAGTGGGGGGACGAAAATTATTATCAATTAAAAAATTCCCCCTTCGGTACATATATGATATACATTTGGAGGTAAGTGAATTAGATTACAAAGGACATTTGTAGCTTGAATTGATATATAAATGGATCACGGTTCGAACGTGATAATTATTCATAACAAAAGGCTACGTGCTGTCAAAACGCTCGAATTGGCCTAATGGTAGACGGGGTCTATCGATTTAATTACGAAACATCCAATCGAGGTGATTTGTAAAGGTCAGAATCGATATAACTTATTAGCGTCCTCTGTTGGCTGATTTGGATAGCGTCACTGACTGTCCGTGATTTTCGTCCCCGTCCACTTGGACGGTGGTCGATCCTCATGGGGAACAATAGTTATCAATGTAAAAATTCCCCGTTCGTACATATTATGAAAGATAATATCATCTTGGGAGTAAAGTGAATTTAGATATTAAAGACATTTGTAGCTTGAAATTGATATATAAATGGATAGGTTATGTGAATAATTATGTCATAACAAAATGCTACGTGCTGTCAACGCTCGATATTGGCTCAAACATGGTAACGGGGTTCCATATCGATTTTTTCTAATACGAAAGCATCCAATCGAGGGTGATTTGTAAGGTCAGAAATCGACATGAACTTAAGCGTCTCTGTTGCTGTACGTTGGATAGCGTCACTGACTGTCCTGATTTCGTCCCCGTCCACTTGACGGTGGCTTTCGATCCCATGGGGGTGACGAAAAATTCATTATCAATTTAAAAAATTCCCCTTCGACATATATGAAAATATTCATTTGGGAGGTATAGTGAAATTTAGATATTTAAAGTGACAATTTTTAGCTGAATTGATATATAAATGGATCAGCGGTTCGATGTGAAGAATTATTTCATAACAAAAGGCTACTGGCTGTCAAACCTGAAATTGGCCAACATGGTAGACGGGGTTCCCATATCTGGATTCTAATTACGAAGCATCCAGATCGAGGTGGATTTGTAAAGGTCGAATCGGATATGAAACTTATAGCGTCTCTGTTGGCTGCATTTTGGGATAGCGTCACTTGACTGTCCTGATTTTCGCCCTCTCCACTTGGACGGTGGTTTCGCATCCCATGGGGGACGAAATTAAATTATCAATAAAAAAATTCCCCTCGGTACATATATGAAAAATATATCATTTGGGAGGTAAAGTGAATTTCGATATAAAGGAACATTTGTAGCTTTGAATTGATATATTAAAGGGATCACGGTTTCGATGTGATAATTATTTCACACAAAAGGGCACGTGAATGTCAACTGCCGAATTGGCCAACCATGGTTAGACGGGGTCCCATATCGATTCTGATTACGAAAGCCATCCAGATCGAGGGTGATCTGTAAGGTCAGAATCGATATGAACTTATAGCGTCTCTGTGGCAGATTGGATAGGTCACGACTGTCATTGATTCGTTCCCCGTCCACTTGGACGGTGGTTCGATCCCATGGGGACGACGAAATAGTACAATTAAAAAAATTCCCCTTCGGTACATATATGAAATATATTTCATTTGGGAGTGTAAAGTGAATTAGATATTAAGGACATGTAGCTTGAATTGATATATAAAGGATCACGGTTCGATGTGATAATTATCATAACAAAAGGATACTTGCTGCCAAACGCTCGAATTGGCCAACATGGTAGACGGTTCCATATCGATTCTAATACCCCGAAAGCATCCAGATCGAGGCGTGATTTGTAAGGTCAGAATCGAATGAACTCTATAGCGTCTCTCGGCTGATTGAATAGGTCACTGACTGTGCTGATTTCGCCCCGTCCACTTGGACGGTGTTGTCGATCCCATGGGAGGGACGAAATAGTTATCAATTAAAAAATTCCCCTTCGGTACTATATGAAAATATATCATTTTGGGAGGTAAAGTGAATTTAGATATTAAAGGACATTTGTAGCTTGAATTGATTTATATAAATGGATCACGGTTCGATTGTTGATAATTATTCATAACAAAAGGCTACGTGCTGTCAAACGCTCGAATTGGCCAACATGGTACGGGGTTCACCATCGGGGATTCCTAATACGAAAGCATCCAGAGATTCGAGGGTGATTTGTAAGGTTCGGAATTCGATATGAATTATAAAGCGTCTCCTGGTGGCCTGATTGGATAGCGTCCACTGACTGGGTCCCTGATTTCGTAAGGTCCACTTGGGAAGGTGGTGCGAATCCCATGGGGGAACGAAATATTATTCAATTTTTAAAAAAATCCCTTCGGTACATATATGAAAATATATCATTTGGGAGGTAAAGTGAATTTAGATATTAAAGGACATTTGTTAGGCTTGATTGGATATATAAATGGATCACGGTTCGATGTGATAAGTTATTCATAACAAAAGGCTACGTGCTGTCAAACGCTCCGAATTGGCCAACATGGTTTTAGGACGGGGTTCCATACCCCGATTCTAATTCACGAAAGCATTCCAGGAATCGAGGGTGATTTGGTAAGGTTCAGAATCCCGATATGGGAACTTATAGCGGTCACTGTTGGTGAAATTGGATTAGCGTCAACTTGAAAAACTGTTCCCTGATTTCGCCCCGGTCACTTGGACGGTGGTTCGATCCCATGTGGGGGACGAAAAATTATTATCAATTAAAAACAATTCCCCTTTCGGTACATATAGGAAAATATATCATTTGGGAGGGAAAGTGGAATTTTAGATATTAAAGGACATTTGTAGCTTGAATTGATATATAAATGGATCACGGTTCGATGTTGATATTATCAATTAACCAAAAGGCTACGTGCTGTAAAAACGCTTCGAATGGCCAACATCGGTAGACGAGGGTTACATATTCGATTCTAATTACGAAAGCATCAGCATCGAAGGGTTGACTTGCAAGGTCAGAATCGATAAAATGGAAAATCTATAGCGGTCTCTGTGGCTGATTGTGCTAGGTCACATGAAACTGTCCTTGAATTTCGTTCCCCGGTCCAAATTGGAACCGGTGGTTCGGATCCCAATGGGGGGGAAGAATTATTACTCAATTAAAAATTACCCTTCGGGTTACCATATATGAAAATATATCATTTGGGGAGGTAAAGTGAATTTAGATATTTAAAAGGACATCTTGTTAGCTTGAATTGATATAATAAATGGAATTCACAGTTCGAGTGATAATTATTTCTAACAAAAAGCTACGTGCTGTCCAAACGCTCGAATTGGGCCAACTGGTAGAGGGGTTCCAGGGATCGATTCTAATTCGAAAAGCATCAAGATCGAAGGGTGATTGTAAGGTCAGCAATCGATATGAACTTATGCGATCTCTGTTGGCTGATTGGATAGCGTCACTGAATGGCTGATTTCGTACCCGTCCACTGGACGGATGTCGATCCCATGGGGGAGAAATTATTATCAATTAAAAATTCTCCTTCGGTACATATATGGAAAATATATCATTTGGGAGGTAAAGTGAATTTAAGATATACAGGACATTTGTAGCTGAATTGATATATAAATGGATCACCGGTTCGAGTGATAATTATTCATAACAAAAGGCTACGTGCTGTCAAACGCCGAATTGGCCAACATGTGACGGGGTTCCATATCGATCTAATTAGGAAAGCATCCAGATCGAGGGTGATGTTGTAAGGTCAGGAATCGAGATGAACTTATAGCGTCTCTGTTGGCTATTGGATAGCGTCACTGACTGTCCTGATCTTTTTTTGTCCACGTCCACTTGGACGGTGGTTCGATCCCATGGGGGACGAAATTATTATCAATTAAAAAATTCCATTCGGTACAGATATGAAAATATATCATTGGGAGGTAAAGTGAAATTCGATATTAAAGGACATTTGGAGCTTGAATGATATAGAAATGGATCACAGTTCGATGTGATAATTCATTCAGAACAAAAGTGCTACGTGCTGTCAAACGGCTTAATTGGGCAAAAATGGTAGACGGGGTTCAATATCGATTCGAAATTACCGAAAGCATCCAGATCCGAGGGTGATTTTGTAAGGTTCGAATCCCCGATAGGAACCTTATAGCGTCTCTGTTGGCTGATTGGATAGCGTCACTGACTGGTTCCTGATTTTCGTCCCCGTCCACGTGACGGCGGCGTGTGGTGGGGTGCGGGGCCCTGGTTCGGAATCCCAGGGGGGGACGAAATTCTTAAATTCATTAAAAAAATTCCCCTTCGGACATATATGAAAATAATTAAAAAAATTCATTTGGGAGGTAAAGTGAATTTAGATATTAAAGGACATTTGTAGGTTGACTTGATATATAAATGGATCACGGTTCGATGTGATAATTAAAAGTCATAAAAACAACAGGCTACGTGCTTGGGTCAAAAGCTCGGAATTGGCCAACAAATGTAGAACGGGGTTTCCAATCGATTCTAATTACGAAAGGCATCCAGATCGAGGGTGATTGTAAGGTCAGAATTCGATAATTGAAACTTATAGGTCTCTGTTGGCTGAATGGAAATAGCGGTCACGCTGTCCTGATTTCGTCCCCGGTTCCACTTGGACGGTGGTCGATCCCATGGGGGGACGAAATTAAGTATCAATTAAAAAATTCCCCTTCGGTAAAATATATGAAAATATATCATTGGGAGGTAAAGTGGAATTTAGAATATTAAAAGGACATTTGTGAGCTTGCATTGATATATAAATGGATCACGGTTCGATGTTATAATATTCCATAACAAACAAGGCTACGTGTGTCAAACGCTTCGAATTGGCCAAACATGGTAGACGGGGTTCCATACGCTTCAATTAGAAAGCATCAGACGAGGTGATTTGTCAAGGTCAGAATCGATAGAAACTATAGCGTCCTCTGTGGCTGATTGGATAGCGTCAATGGACTGTCCTTGAATTCGTTCCCGCCACTTGGAACGGTGGTTCGATTCCCATGGGGGGACGAAATTATTATCCAATTAAAAATTCCCCTTCGGTACATATATGGGAAAAATATATCATTTGGGAGGTAAAGTTTGAATTTAAGGTATTAAAGGACATTTGTAAGCTGAATTGAATATATAAATGGATCAACGGTTCGATGTGATAATTATTCATACACAAAGGCTACGTGCTGTACAAACATCGAATTGGGCCACATGGTAGACGGGGTTCCATATCGTCGGCTAATTACGAAAGCCATCCAGGACGAGGTGTGATTTGTAGGTCCAGATCGATATTTGAAACTATAGGTCTCCCCTGTTGGCCCTGATTGGTTAGCGGTCCACTGGACTGTCCTGATTTCGTCCGTCCACCCTTGGAGGTGGTTTCGGGGGATCCCAGGGGACGAAAATTATTATCAATTAAAAAAATTCCCCTTCGGTACATATATGAAAATTAACATCATTTGGGAGGTAAAGGGAATTTAGATATTAAAGGACATTTGTAGCTGAATTGATATATAAATGGATCACGGTTCGATGTGATAATTACTTCATTAACAAAAGGCTACGTGCTGTTCAAACGGCTCGAATTGGCCAACATGGTAGACGGGGTTCCCATATCGATTATAATTACGAAAGCATCCAGATCGAGGGATGATTTGTAAGGTCAGAAATCGATTAATGAACTTATAGCGTCTCGTTGGCTGATTTGATAGGCGTCAAACGACTGTCCCTGACTTCGTCCCCTCCACTTGGACGGTGGGTTCGATCTCCATGGGGGACGAAATTATTATCAATTAAAAAATTCCCTTCGGTACATATATGAAAATATATCATTGGGGAGGTAAAAGTGAATTAGATATTAAAGGACATTTGTAGCTTGAATTGGATATATAATGGATCACGGTTCGATGTTATAATTATTCATAACAACGGCTACGTGCTGTCAAACGCGTCGAATTGGCCAACATGTAGACGGGGTTCCATGATCGCTTCCTAATTAAACGAAAGCATCCAGATCGACGGTGATTTTTTGTAAGGTCAGAATCGATATGAACTTATAGCTTCTCTGTTTGCTGCTGATAGCGTCACGACTGTCCCCTGATTTCGTCCCCCGTCCACTTGGACGGTGGTTTTCGATGTCCCAATGGGGACGAAATTAATATTATCATATTAAAAAATTCCCCTTCGGTACATATATAATATATCATCTTGGGAGGTAAAGTGATTTTAGATATTAAAGGACATTTTGTAGCTTGAATTGATATATAAATGGATTCCACGGTTTCGATTGATAAATTATTCATAACAAAAGGGCTACGTGCTGCAAACGCTCGAATTGGGCCAACAGTAGACGGGGTTCCATATCGATTCTAATTACCGAAAGCATCCAGATCGGAGGGTGATTATTGTTAAGTGGCAGGAATCGATATGAACTTCTAGCGTCTCTGTTGGCTTGATTTGGAATAGGCGTCACTGGCTGTCCTGATTTTCGCGTCTTCGTCCCCGTCCACGCTTGGACGGTGGTTTCGATCCCATGGGGGGACGAATTAATTATCAATTTAAAAAAAAATTTCACTTCGGTACATATATGAAAATATATCATTTGGGAGGTAAAGTGAATTTAGATATTAAAGGACATTTGTAGCTTGAATGATATAATAAATGTATCACAGGTTCGATGTTATAATAGTCATAACAAAAGGCTAACATGCTGTCCAAACGCTCGAATTGGCCAACATGGTAGAAGACGGGGTTCAGATCGATTCTATTACGAAATCATCCAGATCGAGGGTGATTTTTAAGGTTCAAGATCGAGTATGAACTTATAGCGTCTCTGTTGGCCTGATTGGATAGCGTCACTGACTGTCCTGGATTTCGTCCCTCCCCGTCCCTTGGACGTGGTTCATCCCAGGGGGGACGAAATTTATAATCAATTAAAAAATTCCCCTTCGGTACATATATGAAAATATATCATTTGGAAGGTAAAGTGAATTAGATATTAAAGGACATTGTAGCTTTGAATTATATATAAATGGATCACGGTTCCGATGTGATTAATTATTCTAACAAAAGGCTACGTGCTGTTCAAACGCTCAATTGGCCAACATGGTTAGACGGGGTTCCATATCATTCAATACGAAAGCATCCATATCTGATGGTGATTTGTAAGGGCAATCGAATGGAACTTATAGCGTCTCTGTTGGCTGATTGGATAGCGTCACTGACTGCCTGATTTCGTCCCCGTCCCCCACATTGGACGTGGTCCCCGTCCATTGGGACGGTTGGGTCGATACCCATTGGGGGGACGAAAGATTAATCAATTAAAAATTCCCTTCGGGTACATATATGAAAATAATCATTCATTTGGGAGGTAAAGTGGAATTTAGATATTTAAAGGACCATTTGTAGCTTGAAATTGATATATAAATGGATCACGGTTCGATGTGATAATTATTCATAACAAAAGGCTACATGCTGTCAAATCAGCTCGAACTTGGCCAAACATGGTAGACGGGGTTTCCATATCGATTTCTAATTACGAAAGGCATCCAGATCGAGAGGGTGATTTGTAAGGTCAGGAATCGATATGAACTTAATAGCGGTCTCTGTTGGCTGATTGGATAGCGTCACGGACTGTATGATTTTCGTACACCCCGTCCACTGGACGGTGGTTCGATCCCTAATGGGGGGACGAAACATTATCAATTAAAAAATAGCCCCTTCGGTAACCTATATGAAAATGAAAATATCATTTGGGAGGTAACAAGTTTTGAGAGATTAAAGGACATTTGTAGCTTCGAATTGATATAAAATTAAAGGGATCACGGTTCGATGTGGATAATTATTCATAACAAAAGGATACATGGGCTGTCAAAACGCTCGAAATTGGCCAACATGGTAGAAGGCGGGGTTTCCATATCATTATAAATTACGAAAAGCATCCAGATCGAGGGTTGATTTGTAAGGTCAGAATCGATATGAATGAAACCGTTTATAGCGTCTCTGTTGGCTGATTGGATAGCGGTCACTGACTGTCCTGGATTTAGTCCCCGTCCACTTGGACGGTGGTTCGATCCCATGGGGGGGACGAACAAATTATTATCAATTAAAAAACTTCCCCGTTCGGTACATATATGAAAAAATATATCATTCAGCGGGCAGTAAAGTGAATTTAGATATTAAAGGACATTTGTAGATTGAATTGATATATAAATGGATCACGGTTCGATGTGATAATTATTCATAACAAAAGGATAACGTGCTGTCAAACGCTCGAAATTGGCACCAAATGGTAGACGGGGGTTCATATCGAATTCTAAAATACGAAAGCATCCAGATTCGAGGGTGGGGATTTGGAAGGTCAAAGAATCGATATGAACTTATAAGAAGTCTCTGTTGGCTGAGTTTGGATAGCGTCACTGAACTGTCCTCGATTAGTCCCCGTCACTTGACGGTGGGGTTCGATCCATGGGGGGGACGAAAATTATTATCAATTAAAAAATTCCCTTCCGGTACATAATGAAAATATAGCATTTGGGAGGTAAAGGGACTTTAGATAATTAAAGGACATTGTAGCTTGAATGATATATAAATGGACCGTTCCGATGTGATAATTATTCATACAAAAGGCTACGTGCCCCTGTCCAAACGCTCGAATTGGCCAACACGGTAGACGGGTTCCACTTCGATTCTAATTACGAAAGCCCCAATCCAGGGGGGATCGAGGGGAAATTGTAAGTCAGAATCGAATAAAAAATTAACCCCTTATTAGCGGTCTATGTTCGGCTGATTGGATAGGTCACTGACTTCCGAAAAATTTCGTCCCGTCCACTTGGAACGGGGTTCGATTTCCACGGGGGGACGGAATTATTATCAAATTCTTGTCCACCCCCAAAAAATCCCCTTCGGTACATAATTTATGAAAAATATCATTTGGGAGGTAAAGTGAATTTAGAATATTAAAGGGAACATTTGGTAGCTTGAAATTGATAATATAAATGGATCACGGTCGATGTGATAATTATTTCATAACAAAAAGGCTACGTGCTGTCAAACGCTAGAATGGCCAACATG
>NC_087215.1:40302443-40307443 GCF_015104395.2 Macrobrachium nipponense
TCGCACACACACATATATGTATATATAGTATATACACATGTGTATGTATTTATACACACATATGTGTGTGCATGTGTAAACACATACACACGTGCATGGGACATAAAATTCACACATATATACACGCACACACAAACATTAAGCCACAAACATCGTTCCATATCGAGCTCCCTTATACCTCGGGAATCACTCTCACCCAAATTGGAATTATAATCAAGTGCTTGGGGGGAGCACTTGGGAATAATAATTCCCCTTTGGTTGAGAAAGTGATTCCCGAGGTATTGGGGAACCCGATATGGAACGATGTTTGTGGCTTAATGGTTGTGTGTGCTTGTGTGTGTGTGTTAATTTCATGTCACATGCACGCGTGACTTTCATTTTACTTTCACACATTAAGCTTCAAATCTGTGCCCGATAAAGAATCCTAGACCTTAGGAAGAACTGACACCCAAGGGGAATTGTTGTCAAGTGCCGGGGGACAGGCACTTACCTAGTTAAGTGCCTGGGGGGAGGCACTTGCCTAGTTAGGTGCCTGGGGGGAGGCACTTGCCTAGTTAAGTGTCTGGGGGGAGACACTCACCTATTACAATTCCCCTTGGGTGGGAGTTATTCCCAAGGTTTCGGGAAATCGATATCGAGCTTTGTAACTTAATATTTTCCAGATCCTGTTCCCGTGATCTGGAAACAAAGTTACTCACACAAATTAAAACATACACAAAATCCCATTTCATATAAAATAATTTTTTTTAATCAAGAAACTAATAGCAAAATGATTTTCCTTACAAACTTAACGCTAATTTTTTTCTATTTTTTCATTTTATATTTTTTAGGGATTTTTTATTTTTAAATTTTTTTTGGTGGGGATATCACTATCCACCTTTTCTATTTTTCCAAATCACAAAACTTATACTAGATACTTAAAAAACTAATTCACTTAACACTGATAATTTTTTTCATTTTTCCATTTTATATTTTTTAGGGCTTTTGTGTTTTATATTTTTTTGGTGGAGATATCACTATCCACCTTTTCTATTTTTCCATAATCACAAAACTTATACTAAATCACTTAAAAACTAATTCACTTAACACTAATAATTTTTTTTCATTTTTTCCATTTTGTATTTTTTAGGGCTTTTGTGTTTTATATTTTTTTGGTGGGGATATTACTATCCACCTTTTCTATTTTTCTACAATCACAACACTTTCACACTAATTCCTGTTTCTTACACTGGTGCCAAATACAATGCTATTCTTCATCAAATCCTTTCCTACTGTAGAGTTCGTCCTTCGCTTCAAAGGAAATCGCCCAAAGTTATTCCTCGTTTGGTCCTCTGTCCCCCGTCGAATTTCCTTTTCAGCCCTTTGCCAGCGATGATTTCCTGGACCTCGTTAAAGAAACCAACGACGTCCTTTTCGTTCCCTCTAACGGTGCAGTTGTTAGAGGTTTCGTCCACCTTGGGGCCTTGGAAGACGATTTTGTATTCGTTAACCAGTCTCTTGATGTTCTGTCCTCCTCGGCCGATGACCATTGCTCGTTCCTCCCTGTCTAGGAGGATTCCGTAGAGGCGATCTTCTATCCTGGTTAACCCTGGGACAATTTCCTCCTGTGGGAAGGTAATTCCTCCTTGCTGTCCTGTTTTGTTCTCTCCTTTGGGCGTCATGGCTTCTCTTATGTCGAGACAAGCGTCCTCCACATCCTTTAATTGACCTTGTATGGTGACAAAGCCATCTGTTTTCTTGTGGACAATGATCTTGACGTTGTTGTATTTTTCGATTTTCCTCAGATTATCTCCTTTGGGACCGACTAGAAGTCCTTTGTTTTGGGCTTCCACTTCCAAACGGTATTGGCCAGCCCCAAGTCTGGTCAGTCCTTCAGTTGTGATGTCACAACTTCTTACACTGACTTCTTCAAGGAGGAGACGAAGGTGGTCATATGCCTTTTTAACTTGGTTCAGCTCTCCTCCCAAAAAGCCAATTTCCCTCTCGTCTTCTACTTTCGGAAGAATCAGTGTCACTTTGAAGAGGTTTCTGACTTCCCTGGCTCCTTGTCCGTTGAGGGCAAGAAGTAGACGTCTGCCCTCAAGTCCTAAGTCGAACTGGTACCAATCTAAGCCCACAAGTTTCAAGTCGTTTTCTGCTGAAAAGTTCTGGATGTCATCAATCATTTTAGATATGACTCTTTCAGCTTCCTGGGCTTGTTTGAGTGGGCCGAAGATACTGATGTAGTTCCGCTGATCATCTTGGTCAGGGAGGTAGATGGCCACATTCTGTTCCCTGGTTAGTTTCCGCAAGGTTAGCTCTTGTGGTCCCAATATGGCCTCTCTGAAGTCCTGATCAACAGTCATCACGAAATCTTCTTTTCCTACTGAAAAAAGCCCTTTTGAGACCTGAGTCAGCTCGTTAATGTTGAAAACCTTGTCCACTCGGAATCTGATTTCGTTGTAGACTTTTTCAACATTCTTCTTGGGGCCTTTGAGCTGGACAATTCTCGAGCCATCGTTCTGGACGCTCATGACGACCCCGTGGTCTTGCCTGGCCAACTTGGCAAATTTTCCTCCTTTGCCAATGATCTGTCCCATGTTCAGGTCGTTCTCACAGTGGAAGGAGAAGGTTTTTCCTTCACACTGTTTGAGAGGTCCACATCTTCTGGGTCGTGTCATTTTCCAACTATTTCCCTTTGCAGGTCGTGTTACCTCAGGGTTTTCAATTGGGCCAGTTGGTTTTGCCAGAGAGTTTTCAGCACTTTTTGGTCCAGGAAGAATCTTTGCTATGTCAGCAAAGGACATTTTACCTGATTCTTCCTGTGCCTTCGCTTCCATTCCTTCAGGTCCATTGGCCTTATCTTCCGGAGGAGGAGAACCGTTTTCCTCCTTTTCTTCCTGAGGAACATTTTCTTCTACCGCTTCCTTCAGGGTGAGATCGGGCGTTTCCTCTTGTTCCTCGACCTTCTCTAGAATTCGAGCTTGGTCCTCCATTATCTCTTCTACATGACCACTTTCCTCTTCCTCTTTTCGAATGAGAGTAGGGTCTTCGAAATTTTCCTCTTGACGGTCTGATTCCTCCTCCTTTTCCTGAAGAGGAACTTTTTCCTCTTCAGCCTCTTCGTTTACTTCCTGATGAGGAAGAAGAATGTTCTGCCGTCGGGGACAGATTTCAGCAAACGTCTGCTTCGCATGCCTCCCTGGCCATCCTCGTCTGGGGCCTCGCGAAGCGATATGCCAACAATAATTTTGTGACTTTCTTCCTCAAACTCCCATTCATCTTCCTCAAATTCCCAGTTATCTTCCTCGAAAGTTTCTAAATCACTTTCATATTCCATATCTTCGTCTTCCTCGTCCTCTTCAAGCCATTCCTCCATGATGGGGAAAGTTCTGCGTTGCACAATAAAGAAAGTCTGCTTCTTCTCTTTCTTCATCTCTGGAGGACCCTTCTTGAGGATGGCAGCAAAATTCAATCCACTCTCAGGCTCGTGCACCAATTCCTCAGAAGGGGGAGCGGGCTCTTCACTATCGAGGTCTTCAGCATCGATATTATATCCTTCCCTCTCGTATTCGTCGAGGATTTCTTGGATGTGCAGGAAGGCCATTTGGACACGATTTTCAGCGCCTTCCAAATGGGCAACTTCCTTGGTGTCGTCTTCGGGAAGGACTAGGCGAACGTTGTAGAACTGTGTGAATTCCCTGACCTCTCTTCCTATTTTGCGTAAAATGAGGTTTTCAGTTTTCGATAATGGGAATTCATACAAGTCTCCATTAACGAATTTAACTTCTTTTTTCAGTTTTGGGGGGACATTTTCCTCTTCCTTTCGTGGCTCCTCCAGGGGGACCTCATCGATGCTCTCTGCTTGGCAGTTTTCAGTTTCTAGATCCCTGGAACTGGTTTCAATTGTGAATTCTGGAACAGAAAGTTCCAAAATATCTTCTTTCAGTTCCTCTACTTCCTCGAGTTCTATCTTAGCCTCTTCTTCCAGTTCTTTGCTGTCCTCTTCTTCCAGTTTTGTCATGTCGTCTTCCTTCAGTTCTTTGCTATCCTCTTCTTCCAGTTCTCTTGTGTCATCTTCTACTATTCTGTGGGTCAAGTCCTCTTCGTCTTCCTCTATCCAGTCTATGTCCTCTTCTTCAATATCAGTTATCAAGGTCTGTTCAATCTTTCCAGCAGTCTTCTTCGTCCTTATGAAGAAGAACATTGTAATGGCGATGGTTGTAAGAAACAGGAACATTTTTGGCAAAAATACAAGTTCATCTACTCTACGAAGAACCTCCTTGGCTGGGGATGTTCCCTGCTCACCTAGGAGAGTGTTCCTCACCAAGGCTTGCAAGGGTCCATTGCAGGCAGACAGAGAAGGCTCCTCGTATCCAATCATACCAGAAAGTCCAATAAAGTTCAGAATGAAATGCAGAATGCGGCGCATTCTGTTTTCTCTCCTGAACTCCATAAGGGTTTGTTGAGCGACATCACAGCAAAGGAATTCGGTCTCGAGAGACGTCCTCCAGTTGATGCCACCCACAAACACGATCCTAAGTAGCAGCACGAAAGCAGCGACAAAAGCTCCGAATGCGTTGATTACACACTGGAAAATCATTTTTACTAATGATACATATACAGACGATTTCGCTTATGCTTAGTTTTTTTTCAAGCCACATAGTCTTCGGCGGAAGGGATCCCCCGAACCGGAGCGTCTCCAGGATCAACTTTTCCGAGGTCTGAGGACTCCAATCCCTTGAGACTTTGGATTGGGGGCTCATTTGCAGCCTTCAACACTAAGGATTCCGAGCTGCTTCATAGCTTCGGGCGAAGAGCCGCAAGTCTTCAAGGACTGTATGACGTCATGTGGAGGACTCTGCTGGATTTCCCATTGGTTATTCCTCGGAGACATACATACTACATACGTGAATTTAACCTGTACTATATTGAATTTTTATAAAAAATCCCATTTTCCCTTTTTTCCTCAACCCTTGATGAAATGATTATGATTAAACTGAAATTACTTATATTGTATT
>NC_087215.1:40309943-40329943 GCF_015104395.2 Macrobrachium nipponense
ATACGTGATAGATGTGGAAAATCCAAGCTCTTAATTAGACCACGCACAGAAGTGCAAAAGAAATAAATGGGAAATAGAGGGGGTGACTGTTTAGACATCTATCTTAATTTGAGGTTTGACTAATGGACTTTTGTATTAATGTGGAACATTTAGTGTCAGTGTGAAGGAAATGGAATTTGGTTCTCTATTTTGTTTTCACTACTGTTTTATTGATGCTTGAGGGGGAGGGTTTAATAACCAGTTTTTACTTATTTCATTTATCCAATATCATGTTGGGTTTGAAAAATAGTCTATTTTTGTATCTCAGGTTTCAATTAAACATACCCATTTATTTAGATGTAGGATTATATTAGAGTTTATGAGTGAGGGGGAATGATGCCTGAGAGAAGAAGCTGATCTTCGGCTGAGTCTGCCAACTTCACATGTACGTGGAATAACTCGAGCCTTAGGGGCTTAACATATTTCATGGCTAGCGAAAAAGTAAAACATGTTACCAGGGTTGAGAATCTAAGCCAAAGAGAGAATGTGTGAATGAGTTTGGTTTTTAGAATTAGTCGGGCATTGTCTGTGGCCATCGGTGCAGTTGGTAACTCGGGTTGAAGGGTATTTTGCTGGCTTGCATTTTGTCTCACTCTGGGTAGTATTTGTCTGTTGTTTACAGATTCAGTGAGTGTTTGATGTGGTGTTGTTTGTCGAGCAGTTCGGCCGCTTTTGGTTTGTTTGTATGGCGTTTTTACGTGGCATGGAACCAGTGGTTATTCAGCAACGGGACCAACGGCTTTACATGACTTCCGAACCACGTCGAGAGTGAACTTCTATCACCAGAAATACAAATCTCTCACAACTCAGTGGAATGCCCGAGAACCGAACTCTCGGCCGGTTTTGGGTATTATTGTGTTTAATTGCTTTTAAATCGAAGTACGGTCATTATTCCAGGCCGGCGGTTGTTGAGATTCGATGAAGGGGGCAAAGTGAGTTCGGTTTTTCTTTTTTTTTTTTTTTCTCTTAATTCTTTTTTTTCTTGTATTTATTTTTAATACCTTTGGGTTTGTAATGTCTCATTTATTTGTGTGGGAAATTTTGAACGTGGTGTATTTCTTGTGTGGTTAAAGGCAGTGTCTTTGCTTGGAGACAGATGTCTGGAGCTGCTTTGCAACTTCAGCGTTTATTGTTTGCAGGCAGTCACTGGTGATATTGGAGGGTGAATTTTACTTTGGGGGATTTCCTTTTTTTTTTTGCTCTACTCCTTCTTTGCTTGGGGGATCTGGTGATTTAGCATATGATGTTGTCTTCAGCTGTTGTGCGCTGGCATAAGAAGTGATTTACTCCTGTGGAGTTTTATGAATAATTGCTGGTTAAGGGCATATTTGTATTTTGATTTTTTGTTTTGTGTTAGAATGTATTGTGCAAGTTTTTAGTGTTATTAGAGTGTACGGTTTGGGTTGTTTTTACAGGGCTGTACTTCGGGATTTTGTTGTTAAAAAATGCAAGGTCGGGTTAAATTTTGCCGATGGTTTTTAAGAGATCTATTTTTGCTAGCAAGGGACAAAGTAAAGCTATGAAAATGTCTAGCGACAGCTGGTTGAGATTTTTACTGAGAGAATTCAAAATCATGAGATTAGGAGGATGCCTTTAATGATGGCAAGGGATTCCTGAGGTGGGACGTCAGGGATATTGGCCAGGGATGTTGTAGCTTTCAAGAAATGCCGGACTTGGGATGATTTGCAGAAATTTCCACGAACTTCACATGGGGCAAATGAGCACGGTGATTTGGTGCGGAGTTTGAAGGCATTTTACAAAATTGAAAAGGGGCAGAGCTCTATTGTAGATTTTAGCTCGCAGTTATTTGATGTGGCATCAGACTTTGTAGAGAAGTTGAGAGGTTCATATTGGGTATCTGGTGGTTCTATATCATTAGAGAATTTTCAAGGGTTACTGTATTTCTCCTGGCTTCTAAATGAGGTTCTGGAGGCTATTGCTACCAGTTTTGATGGCCTGGTAGAGCTTAAGTCTGATGAATCATTTATTTTCGCCCAAGTTAAAAAACACATGTCGAAATTCCTGATGGCAGATAACACATTTTTTCGGTGGGCTGCCGAAAGCCACGATGGGTGCTCAAATGGGTGATTCAGGCTTTGCTTCCAATTGTTTTTATGCTAAAGTGGAGAGTAATTGGGGATCTAAGGATCAAACACCATGGTTTCTTGTTTCAATTGTAACAGGCAGGGTCACTCAGACAAGTTTTGCCGATTTAAATACTGTAGTGGGTGTAAGAGTTTGGAGCATTCTTGGCAGTTTTGTCCATTGCTCAAAAAGAGTAATGTAAGACCAGTAACTCAGAAATTTAGTATTAGCTATAGGAAAGCTCCTTAGGTAGCATATCCAAGGGCGTCTAAAATTAGGAAACATTTTTGGAGGGCTAAACAGCCAAAGGGGAAAGGGTAGGGTGTTCATGTCATATAGGGCTTTTAGGAGATGTAGGAGGACCAAAGCCTGTGGTGAAGGGAGCAGTATCTGAGTCCAGTGTTTTTATTTTTGTAGATATGGGCCCATCAGTCAGTTCAGAAGACTTACGATTTTTATCGGTCGATGTTCTGTCAGTACTGCTGGAACACTCACAGGAGAAAGTGTGTGATGCTCAGACTTATAAACTGGATGCTGTAGGGATGGCGTATATTTGTTTTTCGGTTGGAGCCAGTTAATAAAGGGACCCGTTTGGGTGATAAAGGGAGTTGCTTTGGGAAACAGAATTTACTGGGACATCCTGTATGTAGAAGGAATAAGATTTCTATATATCCTGGTGAAGGGGGTATAACAATTGGGGAGAACCTGGGAGTTTTATCCCGTATGTGAGTGTTGAGGAAATGTAATGAAATATATTGTAAGTGGGAATAATGAGGAAACTTATTTTCATCACATAATGAGCATGTGCAAATACTGATACTATTTTGGCCTGTAAAATTCATTGGTATTAATTTGTGAGAACCGGAAAATTTGTTGTAAATATTTATTGTCAATCAAATTTTGGCCAATATCACTTATGGTTTCATTGTAGATCTAGTGTAACCCTGGAGATGGCCATAGGTTAAGGCTAACAGTAGATAGTTTCGAAACACATGACGGAAGCAACTCAGTAGCAGATCTTATTTCTCCTTTGCTAACTTCAGCCTCGATGATCGGAAACACTGGAGATTGTAGAGGTGTTTGTCAGAGAGCTGTATGTGCTACGTGCACCAACAACTCGTCAGGGAAAAGTGAAGTACTGTGCCCAAAAGCATAAAGAGACATTTGAACTGTGTTTTGCACTGATGCCCTGAGTTGGAAGCGCTTTCGCTCTTCCGGTGATCTAGGGAGTCTAGGAAGAGCTTGCTATTCAGATGCAACTATAGAGGAGGTGCGCTGGACGCTGGATGGCTGGGGGAGCTGGGGTATTCATGGAGAGGGATACTACTTACATTGAGAAATCTTTAAATAATTTTTTGGAACTATGAAGTTTGTGCTAAACCTTTAAGTTTGTAAACTTTCCTTTCCAATTCTTGTTTTCCGAAAAATTTTAGCTGTACTCTGCTCGATGTTAAGCCCCGTCCACACGGTCAAGCTTTGCTCGACGAACGGTGTTTGGTATCAGAAGCGGTGAAAGTCAGAACTTTTCCCGCTGTAGCTGCGCTTCTGACGTCACATCGAGCAAAGTGCATTGAGCAAAGCTTGCCGGTGTGAACGGGCCTTTAGAATGCATTTACAATGTGAATCTAGAGGAGGACTGAAAAAGGCAATGGACGGGTGGCTGAAAGAGCTATAAGGTTAGGAATACATAAATATAGCAGAGTTATAGCAAATCTGTTTATCGCTCCTTGAAGGATATTAAAAGTATTTGAGACATTCGAAGATTTGTCAGCGAATTGTTGAAGACACACATGCAATAGCACCAGAAAATGAAGAAAGACTTTACCATATATATATATATATATATATATATATATATATATATATATATATATATATATATATATATAATATATATGTACAAATATCCGTCGAGCGCAGGTACTTGTAACTACCGTCAGTATGAGTGTTTGCATATATAATATATATATATATATATATATATATATATATATATATATATATATATATATATATATATATATATATATATATATATATATATATATATATATATATATATATATATATATATATATATATATATACAAACATATATACATACATATATATATAACATATATATATATACATATGTATATATATATATATATATATATATATATACATATGTATATATATATATATATATATATATATATATATATATATATATATATATATATATGTATATGCCAGAGCTCGCGCGCACGTAATTTGCAGTGTTTACAATCGGGTTTTTTTTTTCTATCAAAAGTCCTCTTTATATCTTGAGTATCACTACCTTGAAGCCCGTATCACAATCTTAATCACTCATTCTTCTACATAATTATGCAGATGCTCGCAATTCTCATCCTATCTTATCTTATCGAGTGGTTGGGTAATAAACCTCATTTCAAATACATAAGGAAACATGCGCTGCATACATAATATATGAATATATACAATGATAAATATATAATAACTACCTTCCTGTCAACTTGTTTACGGTTCTTACAAAATGAGAGGTATATATATATATATATATTATATATATATATATATATATATATATATATATATATATATATTGTCATGATCTCGCTATTAGAGACCAGCAGGTTCAAAATAAAAACAAGAAATTGGGCTGGGATGAGTTACAAAAGGCAAGTAGATCAAGGCGGAGGACTGAACAAAACCCAAAAATAACCTTTATATTAAATTATTTACAAGTTAAATTTACAAATTTACAATTTGGCTGGCGAAAATACAAAGTGACCATTTACCAAAATAATCAATAAATCCATGTAATCAATGAATAAACTATATAAATAAATCAGTAGTGAACAAGGCACTAAACCAGAGCCATACACTTGCTCGACACCACAATAAGTAAAATAATGCAAATCACTAACATTATCAGTCATACACTTGCTCGACACCAAAAATGAATTTTGAATAAAACAGGCAATCGCACCAACAGCATGAACATTAATAACGCAAATAGGCAGCACAATTAAAAGAAAAAAAAAAAAGACACAAAATACCCAAGCAGCAAAGTAGACAGACAAATTCAAAAGAATTGTCAAACACAAAAAGATGATGAGTTCTTAACCTCCGCTGAAGTCAATCCCAAAAGGACTTTCAGCTGCTCCAATACTGCCATTCCCGCATGTTGCTGTTGCCTGTTCAGCTGAGGTTTCCCAAAACATCCCAGATCGCCATCCAAAACCTGTCTGCAGCTGTCACTCACACCACGACAAAAGTAACTTTGTCACCATGATGATAAACACAGGCGGGTAAGAGAAACAATGCAACAATCGTAATGATTGTTTAAAACAATCATATATATATATATATATATATATATATATATATATATAATAATATATATATATATGAATAATATATATATGTGTGTGTGTGTGTGTGTGTGTGTGTGTAACTGAATCACGAAAATTTGAAACGTGATGAATATACAAATAGAGGCACAGGACGCGAAGGAAAGTGAAATGAAGGAGTAGTGTGAGGCCTTTCGACTCAACATCCATTACTTAGCAGACCAACTTAAATATGAAGATAAGATTACGAAGAAAGGTGATATAAATGACAGATGGGGATTATAAAGGAAAATATGTACCTAGAATCCTACACACCTGGAGAATTAATAACCTTCCCAAAACAGGGGTACATATTTAAGAGGTTTATAAAAGAAATAATTCCAACTGCTTAGTAGCAAGGACAACACAATTAAGAGATTGACCACAAAAAATTCTTAGTTTGGTGAACAATAAAACTTTTTTTTTTTTTTGCAAAGTAAACTTATTCACAAAAAATATATTAAACATACATATACAAAGAAAATAACTATGAGATAACTAATTCTTAAAAATGTAACTTAAAGAAGGGTCCAAATAATACAAATCAGAGCTAATATTAAAATTACAATTGGAAGTAAGTTCTATCATTTTGGATTCTAAAAGATTTCATGACAAGACGTCTTTTCTTCTTGCAATTAATGCACTGCCGTTCCAGTTTATTTTGTGGTCCTTTTTACTTAAAAGAATGAATATTGCATTGGATGTTTGCTGTTTAATTCTTACTTCTAAGTCTTTTCTAGACTGGCAGATATAAAAGAGGGGCAATCCGAACATATTATTCTATATATTATATTGTTGCTTTCCTTGGGATCATTTTTTTATTAGTATTCCCTTTAGTGTGTTATTATAAGGAAAAACGAGGTTGACCTTAATAGATTTTAACAATGATTTTATGGTTTCAAAACCGCTAAAATAAGGCAAGCTAAGAATGTTCCTAGAAGTATCTTTATCCGTGTTGCTTCCACTATAAAACTTTTTGCGGGCTTTATTATTGCAAATATCTAATATGTGTGAAGGATAACATAAATCTGTCCCTATTTTTCTTATGTATTCAATTTCTTGATTCAAATATTGAGGACTGACAATGCGTAATGCTCGTAAAAACAATGAAAAAAAAAATCAATTTTTTTATATTAAGATGGTGGCCTAAATAAAAATAAACATAAGTTAAGTTGTTGGTTGGTTTCTTATAGATACTGAATTTACATTGAAATGGTTCTCTATGTATTAAGACACCTAAAAAAGGGGGATAATTGTCTTTTTCCAATTATAAAGTAAACTTAATCAGTGGTACGTGGTTACTCAAATTAGAGAGTAAATCATTTACATCAAAACTAGCAGGCAAAACAACTAACATATCATCAACATATTTGTATCACTTTAAAGGAATATAAATGATATTAAGTAAATAGCATTTTTTTAAAGAATTCCATATACAAGTTTCAGAGGAGTGGTGATAACGGGTTGCCCATTGTCATACCAAATATTTGTTGATAAAATTCACCATTGAATATAGACTTACAATTAAAAATGCACAACAAAATAAGTGAAATAATATGACTTACAGGTAGAGGTAATAAATGCTCAGTTAGTTCATTACTAAGACACTCTAAAATAGAATCTATAGGGACTTTAGTAAAAATAGAACATCAAAACTAACAAATCTATCATTGAGGCAAAAAGTGCTTTAATTGATAATATAAACACAATCACTTTTTATATCGTCCAATCTAGCAAGAAGTAAGAATTAAACAGCATAAGTATTCCGTCAAAACTGGGCAAGCATCCAATGCAATATTCATTCATTTTAAGTGAAAACGTGCACAGAATAAACTGGAATGGAAATTCAGTAATTACAAGACTGAAAAGATGTCTTATCATTAAATCTATTAGAATCCGCAATTATACAACTTAGTACCAGTTGTAATTTTAATATTAGCTCTGGTTTGTATTATTTGGACCCTTGTATAAGTATCATGTTTAAGAATGTATCGAGAAATGAATTTCTATCACCAGAAATAAATTCCTCTGGTTCCGCTCGGCCAACGCGGAACCAGAGGAATTTATTTCTGGTGATAGAAATTCATTTCTCGATACAATGTGGTTCGGATTCCACATTAAGCTGTAGGTCCCGTTACTAGGTAATCAATTGGTTCCTAGTCACGTAAAAATATATCTAACCCTTCGGGCCAGCCCTAGGAGAGCTGTTAATCAGCTCAGTGGTCTGGTAAAACTAAGATATACTTAAGAATGGTGTTAGACAAAAGATGAAATCACAGACTTAATTACAAATTAGTTACCTTACAGATACTTTCTTTGTATATGCGTTTAATATATTTTTTGTGAATAAGCTTACCTTGTGAAAAAAAAAAGGTTTTATTATTTACTAAACTGAAAAATTTTGTGTGGTCAGTCACCACCCTGTATAATCTCTTAATATTCTTATCCTTGCTTCTGAGCAGTTGGAATTATTTCTTTTGTAAACCTCTTAAATTTGTACCCGTGTGTTAGGAAGGTTACTAATTCTCCAGGTGTGTAGGATTCTAGGTACATATTTTCATTTATAATCCCCATCTGTCATTTATATCACCTTTCTTTGTAAACTTATCTTCATATTTGAGTTGGTCTGCTAAGTAATGGACCTTGAGTCGAAAGGCCTCTCATTACTCATTCATTTCCCTTTCCTTCGTGGCTTGTGCCATGCGTATTATACATATTATATATATATATATTCTTGCCATTTCGAGATATGTGATGCAAGTTTGTCTTCGCCTATTGTTTATATATATATATATATATATATATATATATATATATATATATATATATATATATATAAACAATAGGCGAAGACAGAACTTGCATCACATATCTCGAACAGGCAAGAAAATGGATAAGTACTGAATCAGGCATAATTTGACTTAATTTACTTACTCAAGGTTCTATGAAAATATATAAAAATGTACATCAGTTAAATGAAGTTCAAATTGTAAAATCACTAAAATTAAAGTAATTTAAACCGAATTGAAGATTTACAAAAGGTGAATCCTCTCCGGCAAAGCATGTTGTAACTATCAAATCAGGTAATCAGGTTACTGAGATAACGGGGTAAACACGATAACAATAGCAAGAGACAAGTTAAAAAGAATGTTTACAAACACTTTGACAGTTAAACGGCGACTATGAATAAAATATAAAAGGTTTCGATAAGATAAGAACCATATGTCAGGGAGCTATGGTAAAAAAGATTATGTACACACTTCCATAGACATATATTAAAGATCAATATATATATATATATATATATATATATATATATATATATATATATATATATATATATATATATATTATATGTATATAATTTTTTCATAAGATGATACTTATTATGGAACAAGCTCACATGGGCCATTGACTTGAAATTCAAGCCTCCAACGAATTTGGTGGTGTTCGTTAGGAAGAAGTAAGACGAGGTAAAAGGATATACAGAAAGAAGAGACCCCATTTATTAAAAGAAAAAAATAAATTAATAAATTAACAAAGGAGAACAGCATCAGGGTAGTAATGTATTGCATTTTCACTTGAACATCTGAAGTTCCAATTGCACGACTTCTCTAGGAGGCTATTCCCAAGTCCAACAGTGTGAGGAATACGGGACCTCTGGAACCGGGAAGTTCGACAGCGAGGCACATTGACTGCATGTTGGTCCTGATGTTTAGCGAATCTGGTTGCTCTCGGCAACTAAACGGGATCAGGGATCAAATGTGAATGTGAAATATCTCTGTTGAAATACAACTTATGAAAAAAGTGACAAACAAGAGACCATCCGTCGATGGTCGAAGGCATAGTTACTGCTCTTAGGAAACAGAAACCGACCACGACGAACCACTCTATCTAAAAAGAGATAAATCTCTGACAGAAGCAGACATCCACACCGGCGAACAGTATTCTAGTGAAGGGAGTAGAAATGACATGAAACAGGTTGCGTAGATTTTATCACTTCTAAATACACGAACCCTTACGAACAATGCCTAACCTTCGGGTGGCATTTCCTGAAACTTTCATTTAGATGTTTCTCAAATGTTAGAAGCGAGTCAAAGACGACACCTAGAATAGGTAAAGCTTCAGACTCGTTCAGCAAAGCTTCATCCTCTTGAAGGGGAGGATGGAGTGGGAAATCTGTACGAGATCTGCTAATCAATAGTGTTTTCGTTTAACTGGAGTTCAGCCTAATACCCCACCGACTACACCATTCCCTGATCCGGCCCATGTCCCGATTGAGGCTGATATTTCAAATGAGTACATGTTTCATCATCAGTGATTCCAAGATCGAAAGTGCATTTGCATTGCAAGTTTGGCCAATAATTTCAAAGTCTTTTGTTTCAGTAACTCTTAGAGATCTTAGATTGATTTTGTACATCAGGCTTATCTAGGATAAAATAGAAGACAATCTTGTCCTCTTGTTTTGTAACCAAGCAAAATTATGAAACCGAAGTACAAATGCCCAAATCAATGGTTATGTGTCTTCCTGCCCCTTCATGATGTGTATAAACACATATATATATATAAATATATATATATATATATATATATATATATATATATATATATATATATATATATATATATATGTGACGGTACTTACTTTCTTTGCACAGATCTAAGGTAACGTGTGCCGTGGAGGCTGTACTTTGGGGAATTAGGCAAAGGGGTTCTGTTAGGATGAGAATTAATTGATATGTTTCTTTGCATTAAGTTTATTCTTCGTTAGGGGTTCTTACACCTGTTTTCCACCTTCTGAGTTACTGGGCTCTTGGACTGATAAAACTTAATTGGCACTTGTTGCAATTACGAGTCTATAGGCACGAGGGAAATTTACTGAGTATTGATTGTCACTTTCACTGTCTTTGATTGCTTCGCACACACACTTTTGCACCTGTTCTTCTTCTGGGGATTCTTCTGTCCTTCTCTGTTTCACGGCCATGCCACTGCAGTTTCTCCCCTCAGGCTCCCCGGTTGTTCTCTCTCTTGGCTTCTCTGTTCCCCTTTTTTCTCTTGCTCCCTTTTCTGCCTGCTACTCTCTCTGTCTCGCCTTTTGTTCAGTTGAAATCTCCTTAGCCCCGCCTTTGGATTTTTGTGGATTCACTGGGTGTGGCATTTTCTGAAAGACTTTTTGTCTCTTAGTGGCTACTAACTTCATACGAGACCGCCTTCCTGTCAGGTCTTCTACAGTAATTCGTAGGCTTTGAATTTGTATACGCCTCCTTCTTCATGTCCTGGCTTCTTAGGGGCGTATGCCTTGGTAACCTCATAGGTCATTCGTTGATACCCCTTTTGGGCTGTCTTATGAACCAACACTCATGGCTTTTGATTCGTCGATACTAGAGGCCTATATTTGGGAGGGTGGAGCTTTTAAGAGTTTGGTACTTCCCTCTTTCTAACAACGGGTCATAGAATTCCTTTTTAACGTATGCCAGATGGCTCTCTCTGACCTGTTCACGAAGGGAACGCCGATTAGTCATAGGCGCTAATGAGAGTAGTTTCCAATTTCTCGAAGATGCCTGGGCGATATCGCTGGTCACTAATCGCTGGTACGGACAGAGGCTTTTTGGGGGAGATGAAAACCAGATGTCTAAATGGCTAAAAGCCTAATGTTTGGAGTAACAAAATCCTTCGCTAAGAAAAATCATATCGTATTTCCTTTTCTCTTTTCTCCTTATTATCCGTTTCGTGCCTTTTTCTTAAGTATTATTAAGTTATTGCCTTTTGGAATAACGACACTGTGCCACACTATTACAGTCTCGGCCCGCTACCTCGCTGACTCCGACAGCGTTATCTAAGCTGAAGCAAATATTATACCTACAAGAGGACTCCTAACTTATGCTTCTTGGAAATCATATTGAAACTTTAACTCAAAAACATCAAAAGTGAATTTAAACATGAGCAAATCCTTGATAAGTAACGTTAAGGGCAACAATCAAAATGAATGTAAATATGAATAAATTCTTGAGTAAGTAACATTCAGAGAAACATTAAAAAAAACTGAATATGGACATGAACAAATACTTGATTAAGAAATATTAAAAGAATCATCAAACTGAATTCAAATATGTGTAAATCACATTAAGAAACATGAAACTGAATGCAAAAAAGAATAAATCACCAAAAAAACAAGAAAACTGAAAGTTAAACATACATAAGCCCTTGAGTCACATAAGTTATATAAATGCATGGTAGAAGCAAAAAATAATGGTAACTATCCAAGTTTACAGTACATGATTGGTTCAGTCCTCAGTCCTATTCTATCTAGGTGGATATCGTCTTTCTTTTATGGAAAATAAATTTCGTTCTTTGTTGACGACACTTGATGGCTTCTTGTTCGCTGCGACCTGCTGCTTGGAGACAAGTCCTGGGAGAAAATATCCTTGTGTATTTGTATGCAATAACAAGTGTGTCCTTGACTTCCTACTGAGAGTGTGTATTGTGTTTATGCAAAATTTCATTGGACATTCTTACTGTAATTTCTGAGTAACCTTGTACATTAAACAATATAACTTCACTGCTTGATACTAAAAACAAAATTGGCAACTCGGTTAAAGGAACCGGTTAGTGGTTAATACTTGTAGGTTTCTTCTACTGTGACAACAATTAGTAAGTTTTCACCAATCAATATCTTGTTAGTAAGTTTTCAACAAC
Source organism: Macrobrachium nipponense (assembly GCF_015104395.2). Classification (NCBI taxonomy): domain Eukaryota; kingdom Metazoa; phylum Arthropoda; class Malacostraca; order Decapoda; family Palaemonidae; genus Macrobrachium; species Macrobrachium nipponense. The sequence continues at coordinate 40,322,162 of NC_087215.1, forward strand.
TACTATCTTGTTAATGAGTCTTCATCAATTAACATCTTGTTAGTGAGTCTTCATCGATTAATATCTTATTAGTAAGTTTTCATCAATCAACATCTAATGGATTTGAACAAAGTAAGTGTATTAATTACCCCTTCAAAATCTTAATCATTTCTAAAACGAATTCTCTTATCTTAAAAATCTCTTAATATCTATCTTAACCCGTCTTATTTATTCTTTTACTTCTAAGAATGTTCTTATAACGAACGGTTTAAACTAATATACGTCTTAATTCTTATACTGCGCATTGAATCGTTTCTTACATACCCAAATATTTCCCTTCAAGTCAAATTAATTTGAAGTTAGTGCACGTAACTCAAAAATTCTTGCTACAAACCGACTAATTAAAGTAAGAATTGTAACAATAAAAGATTATTCCTAAGTCGACCGATGAAGGTAAACTTAGCAATAACGAAATCAAATAAATACATGGGAATAATTGGATGAATTAATGGGTTTGTTCTTCTGTTTCACTGAAAAGTGACTCTTCTATTTCTTAGGTTATATCTAGTTCCTTCTTCTGGAATGTCTTCTGACGTCTCTGTCATTTCGGATTCTTTAACTTCTTTGGTTCTCTTGACCTTGTCCTTGTTTATCCAAAATTCTTCTTCTTCTAATGATTCAGCATATGGGAGGCATTTGGCTATTCATTTCTTAACCTTTATCTTAGTTTCTTGTACGTCTACGACCTTGTATGGTCCTGTGAAATTTGTGGCTAACTTATAATTAATACCACTTCTTACTTCCTTCTTAATATAGACTTCATCCCCTTTCTTGTAGTCTACAGGCCTTAATCCTTCTTGATGCTTCTCTATCATATTCTGCTGGGCTTCTTCTAGATTCTTGTGCAATTGCTTGTGTATTACTTTAAAGTTTCCGATTCTTATCTTCATGATATCTTCAGAGTAATTAGGCTGTATTGGCTGATTCAGCCATGCATAAGGTAATCTGGGTTCATATCCCATCAAAGCTTTTATGGGAGTTGCTCGAGTACTCGTATGATGCCTTGCATTTAATGATAATTGGACTAAAGGTAAATTGACGTCCCAGTCAGGATCCTGTCCTACTGTGTGACGTAATACGTCTAAAACCTTCCTGTTATTCCTTTCTGCCAAGCCATTTCTAGCTGGGTGATACGGCTGTATCGCTACCTTTTCTACCTTAAAGGCGTTACAAATTTCTTGAACTAACGAGTTGTTGAACTCGGTCCCATTATCAGAAATAATGAGCTGTGGGGCAGAATATCTGCAAAATATCTTATCAAAGAGAGCGGTTGCACATTCCTTGGCACTTTTACTAGTTAGTGGTACCAACTCTGTATATCTCGTGAGCGCGTCGATACATACTAGTATATTCTTATTCCCTTTACTCGTGGTATGAAGATTAGTGATAAGATCAATAGATACTCTTTCGAAAGGAGTCTGTGGGATAGGATATCTCCCTAGTGGTACTTCCTTGTCTGTTCTTCCCTTGTAGCTGTTGCATATATTGCAGCTCTTCACATAATTACTAACATCCTTGTGAATTCCCTTCCAATGGAAAGTTCTTTGGATTAATCTAATTGTCTCATCCCTTCCTGGGTGAGCTCTCATGTCATCATCGTGCATTAGCTCAATGACCTTGTTTCTTAGACTTTTAGGTACTAACCTTTTGTGCAGTACACCTAGAAATTGACCAAATGGGTCATATTCGTGACACATCCAAATTAATACGCCATCTATGTCCGTTAGTGCATCTGTGGGACATCCAACCTTCCTACCTAGTTCGGTTAATTCTTGTTGGCTGTGTTTTCTTTCGTTTCTAACGTATTTAAACAGTTCCCTTATATCTTCATCTCTTTCTTGTTCTTTTATGAAATTTTGCCGGGAAAGCTCCTCTGTATAGTGCATGGTGAGTACATTTACGTCATTGCACATTGTTTCATTCTTTCCTTCTTCTTGACTTATCATATTTATACTATCACCTTGTGACACATATCTTGATAATGCATCTGCTACCTTATTCGTCTTCCCAGGGATATCACTTCTATGTCATAATCTTGGGCTGTCATGAACCAACGGGCTCTTCGTCCAGAAAAATTAGGGTTCTTTTTTAACATTTCTACTGCAGCTGAATGATCCGTGAACACGGTTATCTTGTAACCAAAAATGATATATCTGAAATGCTTTAAAGCGTCTATTATAGCTAGAGACTCGAGGTCTGTTACTGAGTAGTTCACTTCTGAGGGCTTTAATTTCCTACTGTAATAAGCTATGGCATTATACTTGTTATCTTGTCTTTGCATTAAACATGCTCCTATACCAATGTGGCTTGCGTCCGTGGCTAAAAAGAATTCTTTGCCAAAGTCTGGGAAGCTAAGTACTGGGGGGTGTGTTAATCTTTCTTTCAATTCATCGAATGCTTCTTGCTGCTCGTATGTCCATGTAAATGATACGTGTTCCTTTAAAAGTTCAGTTAGTGGAGCTGATATGACTGCAAAGTTCCCTACGAACTTGCGGTAAAAACCTGCTAAACCTAAAAATGACTTTACGTCCTTCTTGCACTGAGGTGTAGGATATTCCTTGATTGACTTAATCTTTAAGTCGTTTACTTCTACGCCCTTTTCACTTAGTGTATGCCCAAGGTAGTCTATTTTCCTTTTAAGGAAGTTACACTTCTTTAATTTAAGCTTCAGGTTGGCTTTTCTTAATCTCTTTAGGACTTCTCTGACTAAGTCTATGTGTTCCTCTATAGTGTCTGTTGCTATTACCAAATCATCTATGTAACAGTACACTCCTTGCCTAGTAAATCGCCCAAAATTTTATCCCTTAATCTTACAAAAGTTACCGGGCTTGACTTTAGACCAAAGGGCATTCTTACATACTGGTATCTGCCGTTACTAGTGGAAAAAGCAGTCAAAGGTTTACTTTCTTCGTCTAGAGGGATTTGCAAGAATCCCTGCAATAAATCTATTGTGGTGAAGTATCTCTTGGACCCTATAGTGGCGATAAGATCTCGCATTGACGGCATTGGATAAGGATCATTTTCAGTAATTTGGTTCAATTTTCTGAAATCCACAACTATTCTATAAGTTTTGTCCCTTTTAGGAACTAGCAAAAGTGGAAAAGACCATGGGGATTTAGATGGTTCTATTATTCCTTGCCTATTCATTCTTTGTACTTCTCTTTCGATGATCTCCTTTTGGGAATGTGCTACTCTATAAGCTGGTATGTAAATTGGCTTTGTGTTTGATGGAATGTCTATCTTGTGCGTTATTTCGCGTGTATTTCCCAAGGTGTCGCCGTCTAGAGCGACTATATCCTGATATTCGCACAGTAAGTCTATGAATTCCTCTCTAACATGGTTTTCTTAATGTCCTTTAAATGAGATCCTATTTTAGCTCTTCTCAGTTTTATGTCCTGAGCGTAATTTTCATTTCCTTTACTGATCGCGGCTACCTTCCCTTTCTACAACTCGGATAGGTATGAGTATAAACTTCTGCTAGGCTATCTCTGTACCTGGTGTTAATTTAACCTTTCCTCCTCTGTTATTCGTAATCTGTAATGCTATTTTGCTCTGTCTGACTTCATGTAAACTAGAAGAATAATGTATTCCATTTACTTGCGACTTTTCAGTAAGCGTGAGAATTTCCTTCCCTTCAAAAATTGGGTTTACTGTACATTCTACCCACGTGCTTTCTCCTGGTTTAAGTCTTAATTCCCTCTCTAACTTTAAATAAGTGCATTGATTTGATTCTAAGAGGTTAATGATCTGTTGTGAAACTCGTGATGCATTCTGGATATCTTCCCTCTGTCCTTATCCTTCTTTAAGATACCTTTCATCGTGGGATTCTCTTTAGTCTGAGTTCTTTTAATTGACTTGCATATTGGTATTCTAGAAATCTCACGACCATTGTTAATCACTAGTTGTTCTCTAGGGGCATCAATGCTTATACCTTGTCTAGCCATAGTTGGATAACCTATCAGCAAATGAGCAAAAGCTAATTGTATATCTCTGGCTACCAGAACATTTTCTCTTAGAGCAATTCTTCCTAGCCTAAATGGAAAATCTAACTGTCCAATTACGTGAATATCATTACCCTGGACGTCTGTGATTCTACAATCTACTGCTGTGTTCAAACTTAAGTGAGAAAAATACAACCGATACACCTTTTCTGACATTATATTCTTAGGACTACCTGTATCAAAGAATGTAACAATAGGTTTCTCTAGACCGACATGTGCGGGAAATAAGGGTCTATAATTATATTCATTCCCTACATCAACTTTGCTAACCTGTGTAGCTTGACTTAGCCTTGACATTCCGGACGTTCTCTCTGTTATAGAGGAAGATTCATTGTACCAGTAAGCAGAAAATTTCCCATTGCGTCGTCTGACATTGACTGAACTGATTGATACCCTATACTTGCTGTTTTGATTAGCATATCTATTGGGGTTGAATCTCTATTTCCTCTAACTGGGGGAGATTGACTATGTTTCTACTTCTGCCTCTCGACTGAGATCTACCTCTAGGAGCTGAAACAAATTTATTTCTGCATTCTCGAGCACTATGTCCTGTTCTCTTATGGAAAGGACAGAAGGCTATCCCTCGGCAGTCACTGGCATAATGTCCTCTCTTCTGACAGTTATAACACGTGACTGTCGAAAATCCTCCTTGAGAAGATTTACCTGGCATCTTATTCTGATTTCTAGATGGTGTCCTAGATCTATTTGGACCCTTTTCTTTTTGTCCTATAGCGACTAAAGGTCTGTATATAGGATTCCCTTCAGGTCTTCTACCTAAAATTTTTGTTTCCTCCTCTTCAATCTCTGCTACATCATCGGATGTCTCCCACTTACGTGTCATCCTTGCAATGACTTCCGTTGGCAGGCTTCCAATCATTATTGCTAGTCTAAATATTTTTTGAACATGACTCATTAGCATTTTTTGCTTGCCTCCTTCTACCTCTATCCAACCTGTGGATTCCATGAAGTTACCCCATTCATTCATATTGTTATACAACTGAGAGCTAAACTCTTGATAACGTCTTTCGTCTAACTTAAATTGACGCACTATCCTTGCCAAACTAGTAACTGGATCTCTTTCACCAACTGTGGAATAAACCTTCCTAAAATACCGTTTCAATTCTTCCCAATTCTTAAGATCTCGGTAAGTCTCGGAGTGGACGTATCGTTCTAAGTCTCCTCCGGCTTCCAAATCAAGATAACTCTTGGCTTCAATAAGCTTTTCTCTATCTGTCCCCGTTATGCTATCTAGGCGTGTCTCCACTTGCTCTATCCAGTTTTCTAAGTTACAAGCTAACTGACCGTTCTTTCTTCCGCAAAATTTAGCTATGTGATTAATCACATGCCCCTTATGTGTTCCCATTACTGCTGCGTTCGAATTCGCGGACTGTGTACTTTCCGGCATGTTTATTTTCCTTGTTTGACTTCTCGTGAGCACAGGCGTTCTTACGTTCTGATAAGGAGTCGGTCTCCCTTTGACCATCGACTCGTTAATGGAAATTTTCTTAAGTACTGAGTATCATTAAAAGTATCAAAGTTATGACCGTAATACCCCAAAAGAAAATGATAATAACAATAAACTGTTTTTACTAAAGTATTCGATCACCAAAAAAAAATAAAGGAATTTTCCCCTGAAATATTCTCAAAGTCTTACGTTACCGGTAAGCGATTCTTAAACAACAACAAAAACCCTCTTAACAGTACTGGTAAAACGATACTGAACTGGACCATAAAGTGTACGCTAACGAGAGACCTCCCGTGAATTACCCTTGTTATCCTAAACAAACAAAATAAAAACAAGTAAACATTCATTCGACGTAACGAATAAAAGTAAAAAGCAAATACTACAACAAAAAAATCAAAGTACAAGAAATCACGAAAACAACCAAAATCACAAAAAAAAACATAAAATGACACAATCAAAATTCAAATTAAAATTTAAAGTTATTGGTTAGTAAATACAAATGTTCGGGAAAAGGCCTTAGTAGCTGATTAGTTATAATTAGTAAAATGAGAAATATCGTAAGGTTTCGTTGCCAAAAAAAGAGTTCAGTGAAAATCTTTTAATCTTGAAATACCAGAAATTGTCTAACTGAAATGTTAATCGCGTAATTTACTTTTAATGGAGTTTAATGTTATGTAAGTGTGGGGATATTATTTTGGACTTATCTTCTTTCGTCGTCTTCGGCATCCGGGTTTACGTCTGACAGCTTGCGTTCGCCTACCAGCGCTTTGAATGATGTGTTGGTTCCACCTCTCTCTCTCTCTCTCTCTTCTTCTCTTCGGGAAAGGGGACCTTTCTCTCTCTCTCTTCTTCTCTTCGGGATGGGAAAGGAAGCGCGTTGAATTGGGCGTTTTCTGAATTGTGCTTTTTTCCTCTTGATATATTCTTTACGCGTTCGGCATCTTGTTCTTCTAGTGGAACGACTGTTCTTGTTCTTCGGAGTGGAGTTTTTCTTCGTGGAGTGTGGGTGGCTTTTTTTTTTGGAGCGCTTTTATTGTTACGACTCGGTAACTGTCTTTGTATTTGGGGAAGCACTGGTAACTGTCTTAGAGGAGAACCTTCTTTTTCGAGTGGCGTGAATGGATTGAAATCTCTTATGCCGACACTAAACTTTTGATTCCGTTTCGCGGCCGCTGTCTTTAACTGTCATTCGTGTCGCTAATCACCATTTCATTTGCTGTCTCTTTTGTCTCTTCCTATCCTTACCGCTCGACTTCAATTAATCTTGTCACTATATCAATCTTTATCTCATCGTATCCCATCGCTCTGCCACCAATAAATCTGTGACGGTACTTACTTTCTTTGCACAGATCTAAGGTAACGTGTGCCGTGGAGGCTGTACTTTGGGGAATTAGGCAAAGGGGTTCTGTTAGGATGAGAAATTAATTGATATGTTTCTTTGCATTAAGTTTATTCTTCGTTAGGGGTTCTTACACCTGTTTTCCACCTTCTGAGTTACTGGGCTCTTGGACTGATAAAACTTAATTGGCACTTGTTGCAATTACGAGTCTATAGGCACGAGGGAAATTTACTGAGTATTGATTGTCACTTTCACTGTCTTTGATTGCTTCGCACACCACACTTTTGCACCTGTTCTTCTTCTGGGGATTCTTCTGTCCTTCTCTGTTTCACGGCCATGCCACTGCAGTTCTCCCCTCAGGCTCCCCGGTTGTTCTCTCTCTTGGCTTCTCTGTTCCCCTTTTTTCTCTGCTCCCTTTTCTGCCTGCTCTCTCTCTGTCTCGCCTTTTTGTTCAGTTGAAATCTCCTTAGCCCCGCCTTTGGATTTTTGGATCTGACTGGTGTGGTATTTTCTGAAAGACTTTTTGTCTCTTAGTGGCTACTAACTTCATACGAGACCGCCTTCCTGTCAGGTCTTCTACAGTAATTCGTAGGCTTTGAATTTGTATACGCCACCTCCTTCTTCATGTCCTGGCTTCTTAGGGGCGTATGCCTTGGTAACCTCATAGGTCATTCGTTGATACCCCTTTTGGGCTGTCTTATGACCAACACTCATGGCTTTTGATTCGTCGATACTAGAGGCCTATATTTGGGAGGGTGGAGCTTTTAAGAGTTTGGTACTTCCCTCTTTCTAACAACGGGTCATAGAATTCCTTTTTAACGTATGCCAGATGGCTCTCTCTGACCTGTTCACGAAGGGAACGCCGATTAGTCATAGGCGCTAATGAGAGTAGTTTCCAATTTCTCGAAGATGCCTGGGCGATATCGCTGGTCACAATC
>NC_087215.1:40334943-40384943 GCF_015104395.2 Macrobrachium nipponense
TTAATGGGATGTAACCTGTTATCTTTCTCAGTAACTCTGCAGTGCAGTACTGACTTTTAACTAGTACCTTTCTCGTTTTCCCGATAATGATGTCACGTTTTCGGTTTGTTTTGTTCATCTGTTTGTTTGTTTGTTACTGGTTAGGAGGAATAAACAAAATGTTGTCTCGACTCTTAAAAAAGTTCTACCAAATAATTTTGGGAGGGTGCAGATCTGATTAGGGATTGTTTTTAAGGGGATGGCCATAGATTGTTTGGCCTTGGTGGATATTTGTGGTCTCAAAACTCTGGCGTCAATAATCATGTTTGTGGTGCTCTTTTTCAGTGTTATGTTTCAAGGTATCCTGTTGCAAGACCTGCCATATTTTTCATGCATTTGGTAATCGCAGCTGAGGGACCCATCCTGTGCATTCTGCGCCTGCTCCTTTGGAAGAATCATTTGCTCCTTTGGAAGAATCATTTGGCAGCGTTGTCGTTGCGTCATACCTATTCCTAGGAACCGGTTGAGCCACGAATATTTGATTACTGCTATGTGCAACTATATATTTCTCAGCGACTGTCCTCATTAAGAATGTAAAGACCAAGTCTATAATCAATTAATTACTATTTGTTATTATTAAAAATAAGCTAGCGTTTACTTCGAAATAGAATGCCCACAAGTAAACAAAGAAAATGAGGAAGAAATAACAGAGGACAGCAAGGTAACAAAACAACAAATATGTACACACAAATAACAATGAAAGTCAGAAAACTAATGGACTGGCGAATGGTACTTCAAGAAGTACCATAGCCTTGTGTTCAGTTCATGAGCATCGGTTCCATCACGTTTGCTACAAAGACTGTTCCTCACTTTCTGAACTAAGGAATGAAAAAACTTCTGGCGCTGGGCTGTGTGACAGACAACATTGCACCTTAGCTGAAGGATGGGGATGAAGCTAATCATCCTTGAGTCCCAGGCACCAAAGACAGTAACAAAGGTTCCCTGATGAAGTATTACTTAAGGAACATGGTCAAACACTACTTTTAGGCAACAGCCTAAATCATGATTATCATTACTGTACTGGAAAACAAGAAGCAAACTCCTTCAGCAATTTTGTCTGAAAAGATAATAGTACTAGGAGACCGCTGACATCCAGAGAACATTATTCTGATAGTAATGGTAGAACGAAAAACAGCAATTCTGGAAAGGCTACCCTCTCAGTTAGATGATGGGAACAGGAAGAAACCACTTTTGTTTTATGTGACGAGCACTAAAGAGAGAGAGAGAGAGAGAGAGAGAGAGAGAGAGAGAGAGCACCTCTGATAGAAAGGTCTTAGCTTCACTGTGTTATGTTAGAATGGCCTCGATACTTTTTACTTGGTCATCAAGGTCATCAAATCCAACTGAAGAACTTTTTTATGAAAAGGAACTGAATGTCCCGACATACTCAATTGATAGAGCTCATTAGAATAATGGTTTAAACATGTAATAAATTCATGCATGAGTGCTCTTTCTAAAGGTACAGTGACGGGAATGACAGCACAGGCCTCACAGAGAGAGGAAAGCAAAAATCAACACATCAGAGATGCAGAGAAGGTCCACTAACAGAGAAAATTTCATGAATTCTGGTAGTGCTGCAGGAAAGAGAAGGAATTCATATGATTGATTGATTGATTAATCAATTGAGAGAGAGAGAGAGAGAGAGAGAGAGAGAGAGAGAGAGAGAGAGAAATGGGGTGAATGCAAGCAGAAAAAGAATGACTTTGAACAGGTTTTCAATGGAGAGGGCACAGAAGGGGATGGCCAGAGTAAATACCCTGAAGTGACTATGTGACTGATTTGTGTAATTTGAAAGTAGAAATGAAATGGGGTAAAGAAAAATTGAGGTCTACAGCCAGCAGGTGAAGCTCATCTGAAGGAAAAGTGTGCCAAATTACCAACCTTTTTCAAAGTGTGGTAGGATGAATATTTCCTCGAAGAATGATTTCTTATATTGCTCCCATGAAATGTGAGCTGAAACAAACTATACACTTGCCTCGTGTACAGCAATACGGCAGACACTTGGGGTAGAAAGCTCATCGAGCTGCACAGGTTAATTATTTTTCTTGTTCAGAAAGAAGGAAAACAAATATATCATACTGAAGTCCCCCTTAAGGAATCGGCTCATACCCAACATTAAGTGTGTTTGAACTTGTTCATGCTGTGATAGTACAGACATGCATGTGATGCTTCACAAAATAATTTATCTGGAAATATTTAGGTGTCCATGAATTACACCTAGGTCTACCTTGATAGTTTTGTTGAACCCTATTATTAAAAGGGAGTGGAAATCCCCAGTTTTTAGTGGTTGACAATCCTCTAATCATTGGGTTGTAGGCTCACCTACTGTGGAATGTTCCTGTAATACAAAATCAACTATTGTTCTGTATGAGGCAGTATATATTTAATTTATTTTTATGGGAACTTGCCTTCTATATACAATTTATGAAAGACCCTGATGCATTATCCTCACGTAATGTCTGATAGTGAGACACATCAAGCAGCAAACAATAAGAGGTTTAAAACTCGGCCAACTACAGTCTAAGTTTGGATAAAAAGTTACTTTAAAAAGCTATAATGAGTAGGCAGAAGTTACAATCCTCTTATCTAAGTCAGTAAGCACAGTTTCACAGCCAGAACCAGGTTTAACAGCCAATAATGGAGCAGCTGGTCTTGTGCTTATGTCATGATCATCATCTGACATTGGGTCTCTTGTCATGTTTCTTGCATGCCATCTAACAACTAATGGACTAAATAGGCCCATGCCCTAACAACCAAAGGGCCAATAACTCCCTAACTATGCTGCTTCAGCTTTGGATCTTTCTCAAGAGAGAGCATAAGCTGCCTTCTGATATCATGGTAGACTATGCATGATTTTTGCATCAACCCTGGCAATTAGTAGCCTGACAATCACCAAGCCTGCTAAGATATAAAGACACTAAACCCGTGTAAGATCATCCTTGACAGACTCAAAATGGTTTTCACATAACCCCCTAGTAATTAAGAGCCTGCTGCTACTGAGATGGTCTCATAACAAAAAATTACTAAACTATATCCACAAACATTCCAGAGAGCAGAAATATGATTCTGCCCCTGAAATATCAGAAGCTGTATCTTGGATGCCCTCTTCACCCACGAGTGCTGGCTGGATACACAAGATGAGAAGCTCATATGCAAGGATGTGTACAAGTTCTTAACTACAGAGATCTCCCTATCACCACCCACCTGGGCAATGAACGACCCTAGTCCATGGCTGGGAGACATAGTGGGGTCATCCTGGGATGAGCTAGAATCCCTTCTGATATTCCTGGACACCTGCAAATGAAATATGGTTGGGCTACTTGCCATCAAACATCTGACTCACATTCTCCAATGCCAAAGGAACCCCTATGGCAGAACTATTGAAGAAGGCTGATGAGTTGCTGGATGCCTTCCTCACACAATCTGCAAAGCCAGAGAAGACAGTGACCAGGATAATGATGATGACAAACAAGTCAACACTGTGCAGAAGCACACATTTAAGCCTCTACAAAATTGATGACGACACCAACCAGTGATCTGAAAGTACTAATAAATTTGGGAGGAAAGCCAAGAACTGTGACCCCAAATGCAGTTCAAGAAAAAATGAGCAAGGCGGTCACCTAAAAAATAACAATGACTGCCACAACCCTGACAGATTCCAGCTCACCAAGGTTCTACATTGCTGCTCACCCATTCAGCAGGAGCTTCTTAGTGGATACAAATGACTCCAAGCCCATCCTACTGTCGTTGAAGGATCAACACCTACCACAAGACTATGAGCAATGCCTAATACGAGACAATGGGAGTCCCATACCATCCTATGGATAACAATGGCTCATCTTCCACCTCATGTGGAAATTTAAAGGGAGGACTTCATTGTGGATGTCCAACTTCCCATGCTTGGTGCCAATTTCCTCTGACACTACAGGCTACTCATCAACATCACACACCACAGCCTCCTGGATCTGGCTTCCTTCCAAATGGCCCCTCTGACCCTGGGTCCAAAGTAACTGCCAGTATGTGTAATAGGCCCCTCAGAATTACACCCCTGCCTGCAAGAGTTCCACATGCCTTCTAGGTCAAACCCAAACAGACTCTTGGCATCTCTCAAAAAACAACCTACAACATTACATAAAAACAATATGCCATCTGTCCACTCCAAGTTCTGCTACCTGCTTCAAGAGAGACTACTCACTGTGAAGAAGGCCTTGAAGGACAGTAAAAGGAAGGGCCTTTGCAAGATAGCCTCCAACCCTTAAGCATCTCCACTGCACATGGTAAAGAAACCAGATAGTTCCTGGTATCCCTGCAGAGGTTAAAAGATACCTCAGCTTCTAAGCAGAGCCCAACCACTACCCACTCTTCAACACAGGAGACATATGTTTAACTATCTGTGGGGCAAACTATAAGTTTCTCCCCATGAAAGGTTATTTCCAAGACCTAGTACAAGATGATGTCCCAAAAATCAGTAATTATAAAAGTTTTTGGGACATACACCTTCAACTAATCGTTCATCCTCTGAAATTCAGGGGACACCTTCCAGCTACTTTCTCTCTTCTGTGTTGACACATCCTCGTCTTCTTCAAGAATTGGGATAACAAGAAAAGCACATCACAGTATACTATCCATCTTATGTGAAAATGGCTTACTAGTATGGCCCGACAAGTGAGTTAATGCAGTCCCCTCCATTAAGTTTCTGGGTATTAAGTCTTGTGAAGCAATGTCTAACCTTAACTCTCCAAGATATCAGCCATCAAGAATTACCCAACCTCATTAACTATAATAAGACTGGAAATAATATAAAAGGGGGATATATATAGAAATGAAACTGTTAGCTTAAGTGAATACTTAAGATCAGAGGTGGAACAAATGGAAGGCGATTGGCAATTGTACAATTTAAAGGGGGGTGGGAGGAAATAAGGACCTAGTAAGAGTTGGGATAAGCAGTATTGGAAGAGAGGATCTTAGTTTGCAAGAACAGAGAGATTATACAACATAGTAAGTGGTTTAATGTGTTTAAAGGAGATATTGTGCTGTTAATAAACTTACTTTTTAAATGAAGTTGTTAATGATGTGGAAGTTTTCTGCACTGGATGTCCACTGACAATTTAGCAGATAAGATATGAACATTGCAATGATGCTGGTCTTATATTTTGTCATGAACCACTCCCTCTTAAGGTAAAAGGTTATCTATCTATCTATCTATCTATCTATATATCTATTTATGTATATATGTATATATATGTATATGTATATATATGTATATGTTTATTATATATGTATATATACATACACATACATACATACATATATAGATATATATATATATATATATATATATATACACACACACACACATATATATATATATATATATATATATATATATATATATATATATATATATATATATATTTAACTGTAATAGCCACAATGCCTCATAACTTCTCGAATTCTTCGTGGTTTTTTGGATTCGCTTGTCACTACAAAACCCTTAAGATCCAAGTGCAACATATATGAAGAAATTATGATGTCTGGTAGTGGGAAACAAACCTGGGTCCCATAATCACAACGAGGTCACATTCTTAACCTAACCACGAGAGGGATAAAAGTCTATTGCCTCTCATACATGAATATGACTACCGTTTTCAGATATACTTATTAGAGCTGAAATAGACCCAAAAACGTGCAAAGAATTCGAGAAGATAAAATGGCATTTTGGCTATTCAATTACATACATATCTGGTAACAAGTGACCAGAAGATTCTGCATATGCATCCCAGTCGAAAAAGCAATAAAAACGATTGCACACTTGGCTACGATGGTGAGGATGGGTCTACTCCAGCTCTAATAAGTATATTTGAAAATGACAGGTATATGAATATATGAGGCAATAGACTTTGAGACCTGGGTTCGTTTTCTTGCTACCAGACATCATAATTTCTTCATATATCTTGCACTTGGATCTTAAGGCTTTGTAATGACAAGCCAATCCAAAAAAGCACGAAGACTTCGAGAAGTTAAGAGGGCATTGTGGCTATTACAATGACATATATATCTGTAAAAAGTGACCAGTAGATTCTACATATATATTTCAGCTGAAAAAGCAATGAAAACGATTGCCCACTGGCCACGTTGGTGAGACTGGGTCTATTCCAGCTCTAATAAGTATATCTGAAAACGACAGGAGAGACAATACTTTTAGCATTCTCGTGGTTAGGTCAGCAATGTGACCTTGTTGTGATTATGGGACCCAGGTTCGTTTCCCACTGCCTGTAATCATAATTTCTTCAAATACCTTGCAACTGGATCTTAAAGCTTTGTAGTGACAAGCAAATCCAAAAAAGAGTGGAGAATACAAGAAGTTAAGAGGGCATTGTGGCTATTACAATTACATACGCATCTATGTATCTGGTAAAAAGTGACCAGTAGATTCTACACACACACATATAAGTAGATGAGGCCAGGAAGGAACACACAGGAATTTGACAATATGACCGATTTATTCCGACGTTTCGCAATAAATTATTGCATCCTCAAGGAATTCTACAATACATATTAAATAAAATAATTTTTAAAACATATAAAAAATTATAAAACAAAATAATAGTTGTCTATAAGTCAACTTAACAGGAAACCATACTGAATGCACACCATAAGTTACGTTAAAACACAAGTAACATTAAAAGAAACATAATAAAATTGAACATTAATCTACACTTAAGCAAGGTTTATTGACAAGGTTAATCACAGAACAGAATGTCGCCTGTCCAACCCAGATGCATCTGATATAAGAAATCATTCCTTAAAATGTAAAACTAGCATCGAATACAAAAATTTCTTTATAATTGGACAGGTCAACAACTCTTAAGACCTATTTATTTTAGAGACTGAGTTCAGTTGAGTTGAATATAGTCCAAAGGCCAAGCACTTGGACCTATGAGGTCATTCAGCGCTGAAATAAAAATTGACAATAAAAGGTGTAACAGGAGGAAAACCTCTCATTTGCACTATGAATCAAGTGTTAGGAGAGGGTGGAAAATAAGATGGAAGAAAGAGAATATGAAAGGAGGTACAGTAAAAGGAACGAAAGTGATTGCAGCTAGGGGCTGAAGGCACGGTGCAAAGAGCCTTAAGTAATGCCTACAGTGCACCGCCTGAGGTCCACTGATGGCACTACTTCCCTACAAGGCATTATTTTAGAGACTTGGAAATAAACCAACTTGTTCCTGTTTTATATATATATATATATATATATATATATATATATATATATATATATATATATATATATATCTGAATCCAACACTGACAGGAGGTGGGATACATGGAGATACTCCAAAACATTCAGTTATGAAAAGTAATCAGAAATATGTAAAACATTTTATAGCATTGACACATTGCTGCAGGTAATTACTGCCTCTGGTCAGTGCACATCTTGACCTGTAGTGATGTAGTGGAATAGCCGTGAGTTGCCTTTACTTTTAAGTGGGAGCTTTAGAGCAAAGGACAATTCCGATTACTCACAAAGCATAAGAACAGTTGCCCTTCGCCTGGGCACAGTACCAAAAAAAAAAACAATAACTGGACAACGCTGTCACCTACATGGACTGGTGGGCACTCCAGGTACAAAGTAGCCCACAGGCTCCTAAATGACTTGACACCCTACTTCAAGGCAAAGAGATAAAGAACAAAAAAGAATGCTTCCTAAACTTCTCCCCCCAATACCATGCCAGCCACTGATAAAGGACCCAAGGTACTGCAATATTCAGAAGTTGTCTCTATTTCTTGCAAATAATGTATGGCGAAAATTTACTTACACTTCCAGTAAGTCGAGTGAAAGATAGCTGAGAGTGAAATATTATGCCTGAAGGCATACAAGGTGGTGACTGCTCTAATCTCGTGCACTCTCACCTTAAAGATAGGCAGGACTTCCTCCTGGATTTGTGAGTGAGACTCTGTAATAAGATTTCTAAGAAAAATGACAATGTTTTTTTAGATAGGGGTTGAGAGGGATTCTTGACAGAGCACCAGAAATTACTGGAGGGGCTTCTGATTTGCTTGGTTCTGTCTATGTAATACCAAAGGGTCCTAACAAAGCAAAGGACCCTTTCCTCCTCTTCTGGAGAGAGTGTGTCTATAAGGTTCTTAACAGTGAACGAGCTTGGCCAAGGGTTGGACGTTATTTCGTTCTTGGCCAAGAAACCTAGCGTGAAATTACAGACTGTGTCTCCCTAGGTGAAACCAATTCTCTTGTCTATAGCCTATAGTTCACTCACTTGCTTGGCAGTAGGCAAGGCTACAAGGGAGAGTGTCTTCTTAGTCAAGTTCCTGAGGGACGTGGAATGGACGGGCTCAAAAGCAGGACCCGTTAACCATTTGAGAACTATGTCCAAATTCCAAGATATGGAGTCGACTCATTTCTGTTTGGCAGTCTTGAAGGACTTAATTAGATTGCTAAGATCTTGATTAGAGGCAAGATCTAGACCACTATGTTTAAAAGATAAACCCAGCATAACTCTATATCCCTTGATGGTGGAGGAAGAGAGCCCCTTGGTGGTCTTCAGGAAAAGGAGGAAGTCTGCTATGGAAATTTGAGTAGATGAGATGTTATTACTGCTAAACTATTGCCAAAAGACTGCCCACTTAGACTGGTAGACTTGGGAAGAAGACTGATGTCTATATATATTGCAATAGCTTCCGTGGCTAATTTTGAAAACCTCTTTGCTCTGACGAGTCTCCTGACAGTCTGAAGCCTTTCAGAGCTATAGTGGATAGTCCTTGATGGAATCTCCTAAAGTGGGGCTGTTTGAGTAGACATGGATCTTGTGAGAGCAGTCTCAGAAAGCCTACTAAAAGTCTCAGGAGGTCCGAGAACCACTCCTTGAGAGCCCATAAAGTAGCTATCAGGGTCATTGTTACATTGTGTTGGTAATGAAACTTGTTTAGAACTTCCCTTACTATTTTGAAAGGAGGGAAGGTGTAAATTTCCAGATTCGACCAATTTAAAATCGTGGCATCTGTCGCTCATGACTGAATGTCTGAGACCAGAGAACAAAAAATAGGAAGACACTGATTCTTTGATGTGGTGAACAGGCCCAAGGTTGATCAACCCCACACCTTCCATATGTTGTTCCAGACCATGGAGTTCAAGGTCCAGCCTGCCGGTAAGATTTATACACGACGGCTTAGTTCATCTGCCAAGATAAAGATGTTCATTTTCCCTTTGATGAAACAGGTTACTAGCCTCACCTGATTCTGGTCCACCCATATGAGAAGTTCCTTCGTGGCTTCACAGAAGGAGATGGAATAGGTCCCGCCTTGTTTCCTAATATAGGAAAAAGCTGTCAATTCCTATACATTGATATGCATTTCCCGCCTTGTTTCCTAATATAGGAAAGAACTGTCAGTTCCTTTACATTGATATGCATCTTCCATTACTCTGCAGACCACTTCCTGGAAGCCACCATATTCCCCAAAAGGGCTCCTCAACCTAGATCTGAGGCATCTGCAAAGAAGTCTCGGTACGGGCACATAGGACATAAAGACTTTCCCTCCAAAAGACTTTTTTATTTGGATATCCACCATCGCAGGTCTGATTTTTATCTCTGCTGTTATGGGGAATACCAAGTATGGTTGCGTTTTTCTGTCTCAACTTGCTCTTAAGAACTGTAGGGCCCTCATATGCAGTCTTCCTAACCTCACAAACTTCTTGATGGAGGTGAGAGAGTTCCTAACAGATTCATCCATCGTTATGCTGAACAAGAGGGGAATGAAGGAAGGCTGTGTACTGTCTATATGTAGGATTCAATTCTCTTGGGGGACGGAAAAACCTGAAAACTCAGAGAGTTGATCCTCATCCCTATATAGAAAATCTTCTGTGTCTGAGTCATCTGCAAATTCTGTTAGTTATCAATATCCTTAATTCTTGGGTGAGGAGAAGTATTCTCTGAAGGTCCTTCGTGCACTGTTCCTGTGATGGTGATCGAAGTAGCTAGTCATCCAGGTACACACAAACATTCATTCCTAGAAGCTACAGCCATTTTGCAAGAGGGACTAGTACCCATGTAAATAACCGAGGAGCTTCAGAGAGGTCGAAACACAGGCCTCAAAATTGTAAGAATTTCTTCTTGAAGACGAAACAGAGATTTCCTGGAATTCAGATGAACAGGAACACGGAAATAGTCGTCTTGCATATCCTGGCCAGTGCCATTGCTATGGAAGGGGGGCCCTCTGTCATATACTTGGCCCCCCACTAGCCTCCTCAGTTGAAATTTCCTTTGTAGCTAAACTTTAACTCTCTGGTGATCAAAAGCAGTTATTCTCGTCCTAGCACTCTTTTAACACAATTGACACGTGCTGCTGATGATTATTTTGATAAGAAATATTCATTCTAATGGCATTAATATTCTCTATTTGATTCATTTACATGTTATTGGAATGTTATAGCTGAGAAAGTATTTGAAATATTTTGAGTTTATTTACAATTGTGCTAAATATCTAATGATAATTTGTTCTTGTTACCTTTACAACTTATGTACAGCTGTGAAATGAATGGATATAGTTATAGGTTTTAACACAAATGACATGTTTGGTCCTGACATTTTGATCCAATTTAATGTTATCAACTATAGTTGAAACTATAGTTACAGTTTTGAGTAAGTGCATTGCAATTTGCTACTACTGCTTAGAGTTAATTTCCAGGGAGAAGAGATGAAGAAGAGGGAATGGGATAGGTTGAAATTTTAAAGAAGAGATTTTGGTGAGTCGGGATAGGTGGAAATTTTAAAGAAGAGATTTGCAGAGTCACAAGTCTTTTGTGTTATTGATGATATGCATTATTTCGATGTGTACATGGCAAGGATATTACACTGTAGTTGAAAATTAAAATTTAGTAATAGAAACTAGGCTAGTGTTCAACATACTAAGGTTGTGAGGAAATTTACATTACAGTAGTTGATACATTTGCATACAGTAAGATTTGAAAATTCAAAATTCAGCTCTGGAATAGCATATTTTGCAATTACAGAATTGGTACATTAATCTTGTGTAATTTTCTTTGGACCCCAAAATATATTTTGGTCACCCCGATGGAATGACAGCTATGCCGCTGATCCAGGATGATAATCCAATCACCTTGCTGAATGTATGATACTACCGACTGACTCGTCTCCATTTTGAACTTCGTCTTCTGCACGAAGACATTCAGAGCAATGACATCGAGGGCAGATGTCCAACCCGCCAATGTATTAGGGGACTATGAAAAGTCGGCTGTAAAAGCATTTCGTTGAATAGTCTCCTACCTCTTCTATGGCTCTTTTCCTTAGGAGGGATGAAACTTCCTCTGAAAAAGCCGCCTACCTCTTGGAGCCTTTTGAGTATACCATCAATGCGATCAGCATGAATACTAGTGGAGGGTACTCCTTGAATGGTATTGAGTAGCCCTGCTTCAGGATCTTGACTGTCCAAGGCTCTGCCCCTCTGACACTCTACCTCTTCCTAAAAAGGAGGAGTCTGGGTCCCACTGGTGCACGAAGGACAGATGCATCACTTTTTAGAGGATGGTCTGGACGAAATCCTCTTGATAGACCTTGTTGTGAATCGTACTGTGGATCGAGTTTTGGGAGGAAAACTGTCTGCCTCTATGAAAGGGCAGCTGTGGCAGTGGAGAAACAGACTTAGTAAAGAAAGATGAAGGCTCTTTGAGGCGCTTCAATGACTGAGCCAACAAGTCCCGAGTTGACTTCTGTAAGTCAGTAGCAATTTCTTTAATAGTAGAAAGTTTATGTTGAATTAGGTATGGCAAAGAGAGCTCATCAATTTTAAACTGCATAAATAATCATAATCATAAAATAAACTGGAATGTCAGGCATAAATTATAGCAGTATTAGTTGTCAATGCAGAAGGCAGATGGTAGAACCAGCATTGATTAAACAAAGAAATACAATAAAACATCAAAAAGAGCTTGGGACTTAGATATTATAAATAAAATCTACCTCCAACCAGTGATTAAGAAGATTAAGGAGAAATTATTATAACAAAACAACGAATACCTGAGCGCGACAGAGGTGAGAGGAGGCATTAACTTATAACTCTCGTGATAGCTGTTTGTCCTGTGAACCAACGAAATTATTATCAATTAAAAAATTCCCCTTTGGTTAACATATATGAAAATATATTAATTCCTAGGTAGTGACTCAGATATTAAAGGACATTTGTAGCTTAATGCATATATACATACATATCATATCTATGGATGCATGTATGTATGTGCCACTTATACATTGACATGCATTGAGCAATTTCAACCAAACTTGGTACACATATAACTTAGGATCTGGGAAAGAATACGGAGGGGGGGGTGGGGGGGGGGGGCGTTAATACAACATTTGGCACTAAAGTGAGGGCGGGTGGGGGGAGCATGTGGGTAGCCAGGTAAGAAAGGGGTGAAAAATAAAAAGCACTGAAAACTGAAAACAACAGATGTTAGCTTTTGATATTGCTGAGATTAATAGTGACACTCCCAATGCCCTTGAAGTCCAAGTTCAGCCCCAATAGGGAGGGGGTGGTGAGAAGGGTGGGAAGGGGGTAACATGTAAAAATGAAAAAAATGGCAGATATTAGTGTATAATTCATAGTTTTTGAGGTTGGTGAGATGAATAGTGACACTTCTAAGTTTAGCCCCAATAGGAAGGGGGATGAGAAGGGGGTGGGAAGGGGTGACATAGAAAAATAGCTGAAAATGACACATATTAGTGTCTAATCCATAGCTTTTGAGGTGGCTGAGATGAATATTGACACTCCCAATGGCTTCAAGTCCAAATTCAGCCCTGATGGAAAGGAGGGGTCCCTGAGATGAATAGTGACACTCCCGATATCCTTTAAGTCTAAGTTCAGCCCCAATAGGAAGAGGGAGTGGTAAGTTGGGGACGTCTAAAAATAACTGAAAACTACATTGCTTCAGAGGTTGCTGAGAGGAATAGGGATGCTCCTGATGGCCTTAAGTCCAAGTTCAAACTGATAGGAAGTAGGGATGGGAAGGGGTGAAAAATAAAATGTAAAAAATGTATCTAATTCATAGTTTTTGAGGTCGCTGGGATGAACAGCCACACACTTGATGCCTGTCAAGTCCAAGTTTGCCCCAAATGGAAGTTGGGGGTGTTGAGAAGTGGTCAAATATAAAATATAAAAAATGCTGGGCAATTTAACTGAAGCACCCATTTTAACAGGAGAGAGAGAGAGAGAGAGAGAGAGAGAGAGAGAGAGAGAGAGAGAGAGAGAGAGAGAATATCAGTTGTCATTCAAAGTTTTCCCCGGCATGTCAAGTTGGTCAGCTAGTACATGTATATGTTTTAGTCATATTATATATATATATATATATATATATATATATATATATATATATATATATATATCACTGAAATACTTTCTGCTAAAACAGAATTACATTTAAAAAAAGGAGCCCCTAAAAATGCCAAAATGTAGAAAGTTACCACTATATTATGGAGAACAACTGTCTCCCTCCTCAGGCAGGTAATGAATGAGAGAAGAATTACAGAAAAGTGGAATTTAAACAAAGATATATATACGTATATATATATATGTAAATGTAATAATATATATATATATATATATATATATTATGTATAAATATGAATATATATGATATATATATATATATATATATATATATATATGTATATGTTATAAATATAATAGTATATATATATATATATATATATATATATATATATATATTAATACATTCATATTTTTTCAAAACTGATGAGTGTGCTCTAAATGCATCCAGATTTTTCTACAATGTTTATCCGTCTCTAGCACCTGCTATGTCTTTTTCTTTCTTACCCAGGCCAAAACATTAAAAAATGCTGAATGCAGTGTAAAAAAAACTGCAGAATGTACAATTTATTGGAAATATTGTTTCCAATTATTAAAATTCTTTAATTTTTTTAACAGAATACAGGTGCCTGTGCCTTGTGATGCAGTTACTACCGTTACAGAAAATGTGGCAATTCGTTATTTTCGAAAAAGCTACCCAGAAAACTTGCGTGGTTCGGTTGACGTGGGAAGTTTTCTGCTGCTTAGCATTCATCAGCTATAGTGCACTCATTTCTGGGAAGCGCAAGTAATTGCGCGGTCCTGACATTTCTTCCGAATTCTACAGCATCTTAACGTAGTATACAAATGTGATAGAAATGTTTAGTCTTTCATTCGGCAGTTACCTTGTATGCATGATCCTGCAACTTTCTGAATGAAGTTAATATTTCATCATTTTTAGTTCACGTCACAGAAACGTAAAGCTACATTACTGTTTTATCGAAGAAACTGCCTCTGATTACAGGCTTCCAGTCAAAGTCAGCGCCACTGCGACCAATCAATCATATTTTTATTCTGGGTTCAATCTTGTGAAAAATGAATCCAGAATCGATTCAAGAACACAGACACTGCATTGTAGCCGCTTCAGTCAACAACTGACCAGTGTGCTACAGGGACGTCAATTTATTTCTAGTTCAAAATATACTTGTCTAAGGATTAAAGTAAGTTAAGTGGGAATAGTCGATAACGACTGGGAAAACATCCATTGACAAGAGCAACCTAAATGATAAATGAACTTCAAAATGCGCATTTGGTTGGACTATTAGAGGAAAAAATTAAAATAAGAGTATATCCTTGAAATAATTTAGTGTTTTTTATAAGAAACTCATATCTTCATGATGATAAGCCATGTCTTGCCTGAAAAACCGTTTTTATTAACAGTGAATGTTTTTAAACGCCTGCGCCTCTCAAATCTCCCTATAAATAGACGCTGGCTCAACTCCAGATGGGGATCATCGCAGGCTGCGGGAAAGCAACGAGCGAAATTCAGCGATACAACATGACAACATCATTGTGTTTATTGTTGCTTCTGGCCGCTGGTACGTATTTTGAGTGCATCTACTCTACTTTGAATGAATTCCTGATGAATGACGGTCTCTTTAAAGCTGTCACATGTTACCTTTAACTTTCGATACTACCCTCTTTCAGGATATAACGCATCACGACGAATGTGGGAACGCGAAAACAAGTTTGATAACCGAACAAGCCAGTATTATATGTGACGTGATGCGATATATATTGGTGTATTTATCCTTGGCACTTGTGCCTGCCTATATAAATGAGTATGAACACATGCTGATCAACTCGCGCACTTGAACGCGAAGGTAAAAGTGAACGTCGTTTAAAAAGAACCATTAAATGGAAACAGTCTGATCGGCTTCAGAATTCTCAGCAAAACCACCAGCGACTCGTGATGCTCTTGTCTCAATCGTGAAACCGTAATGTTAGTGGGAAAGTAGTAAACCAAATGAATAATAGCTTCCCACCTCTGATCGTTACACGAGTAGGAAGGAATATGTGTATAGAAATGTATATGTATATATATATATATATATATATATATATATATATATTATATATATATATTTTCATATATGTACCGAAGGGGAATTTTTTCAGTTGATAATAATTTCGTCCCCCATGGGATCGCAACCAACCGTCGCCAAGTCGGACGGGGAGCGAAATCAGGAACCAGTCAGTGACGCTATCCAATCAGCCAACAGAGACGCTAAAAGTTCATAATCGATTCTGACCTTACAAATCACCCACGATCTCGGTGCTTTGTAATTAGAATCGATATGAAACCCCGTCTACCATGTTAGCCAATTCGAGCGTTTGACAGCACGTAGCCTTTTGTTATGAATAATTATCACATTGAACCGTGACATCTAATCCTAAATTCAAATTTATATATCAATTCAAGCTACATGTCCTTTAATATCTAAATTCATTTACCTCCCAAATGATATATTTTCATATATGTACCGAAGGGGAATTTTTTAGTTGATAATAATTTCGTGCCCCCCATGGGATCGAACCACCGTCCAAGTGGATGGGGACGAAATCAGGACAGTCAGTGACGCTATCAAGATCAGCCAACAGAGACGCTAATAAGTTCATATCGATTCTGACCTTACAAATCACCCTCGATCTCGGTGCTTTTGTAATTAGAATCGATATGAAACCCCGTCTACCATGTTAGCCAATTCGAGCGTTTGACAGCACGTAGCCTTTTGTTATGAATAATTATCACATCGAACCGTGATCCATTTATATATCAATTCAAGCTACAAATGTCCCTTTAATATTTAAATTCACTTTTTTACCTCCCAAATGATATATTTTCATATATGTACGCCGAAGGGGAATTTTTAGTTTGATAATAATTTCGTCCCCCCATGGGATCGACCACCGTCCAAGTGGACGGGGACGAAATCAGGACAGTCAGTGACGCTATCCAATCAGCCAACAGAGACGCTATATTAGTTTCATATCGATTCTGACCTTACAAATCACCCTCGATCTCGGTGCTTTTTGTAATTAGAATCGATATGAAACCCCGTCTACCATGTTAGCCAATTCGAGCGTTTGACAGCACGTAGCCTTTTGTTATGAATAATTATCACATCGAACCGTGATCCATTTATATATCAATTCAAGCTACAAATGTCCTTTAATATCGAAATTCACTTTACCTCCCAAATGATATATTTTCATATATGTACCGAAGGGGAATTTTTTAGTTGATAATAATTTCGTCCCCCCATGGGATCGAACCACCGTCCAAGTGGACGGGGACGAAATCAGGACAGTCAGTGACGCTATCCAATCAGCCAACAGAGACGCTATAAGTTCATATCGATTCTGACCTTACAAATCACCCACGATCTCGGTGCTTTTGTAATTAGAATCGATATGAAACCCCGTCTACCATGTTAGCCAATTCGAGCGTTTGACAGCACGTAGCCTTTTGTTATGAATAATTATCACATCGAACCGTGATCCATTTATATATCAATTCAAGCTACAAATGTCCTTTAATATCTAAATTCACTTTACCTCCTAAATGATATATTTTCATATATGTACCGAAGGGGAATTTTTTAGTTGATAATAATTTCGTCCCCCCATGGGATCAAACCACCGTCCAAGTGGACGGGGACGAAATCAGGACAGTCAGAGATGCTATCCAATCAGCCAACAGACGCTATAAGTTCATATCGATTCTGACCTTACAAATCACCCTCGATCTCGGTGCTTTTGTAATTAGAATCGATATGAAACCCCGTCTACCATGTTAGCCAATTCGAGCGTTTGACAGCACGTAGCCTTTTGTTATGAATAATTATCACATTGAACCGTGATCCATTTATAATATCAATTCAAGCTACAAATGTCCTTTAATATCTAAATTCCCTTTACCTCCCATATGATATATTTTCATATATGTACCGAAGGGGAATTTTTTAGTTGATAATAATTTCGTCCCCCCATGGGATCGAACCACCGTCCAAGTGGACGGGGACGAAATCGGTACATATATGAAAATATATCATTTGGGAGGTAAAGTGAATTTAGATATTAAAGGACATTTGTAGCTTGAATTGATATATAAATGGATCACAGTTCGATGTGATAATTATTCATAACAAAAGGCTACGTGCTGTCAAATGCTCGAATTGGCTAACATGGTAGACGGGGTTTCATATCGATTCTAATTACAAAAGCACCGAGATCGAGGGTGATTTGTAAGGTCAGAATCGATATGAACTTATAGCGTCTCTGTTGGCTGATTGGATAGCGTCACTGACTGTCCTGATTTCGTCCCTGTCCACTTGGACGGTGGTTCGATCCCATGGGGGGACGAAATTATTATCAACTAAAAATTCCCCTTCGGTACATATATATATATATTATATATATATAGATATATATATATATATATATATATATATATATATATATATTTATATATATATAGACACGCACATACATACATGCATACATACATACATATATATACTATATATATATATATATATATATATATATATATATATATATATATATATATATATGTATATTTCTATGTATATATATATATATATATATATATATATATATATATATATATATATATATATATATATATATATATATATATAAAAAAGGCCTCCATCCAACGAATAAACCAAGATAGCATGGCAGCCCCAAATCACGATAGATATAATCTATCATTGCAACAAGGGTGCGCTAGTTGTCCTCTTCAGTGATAATAATAAAAACATCATCAGCCATATTGCTGGTTTTTTCTTCAATGTGTCTGATAATGTTTTATACTGATGTGGGGACCATTTTATTATTATTACCATGATTCCGAAGATAAACCCACATTCATATGGAACAAGCTTACAGGCTTCCAAAGAATATTGTGTTCATTTAAAAGAAGTTACTGAGGATAATAAGAAAGACAGCAGTTAAAAGACAAGGAAAATAGGCAAATTAATAAATTAACAGATATATATATATCAATGAATAATTAAAATACAAAGGTGAATTGTTTCAGGGTGGTAATGCATTGCATTTTCGCTTGAACTTTGGAGGTTCCAATTGCACAGCATGAGACAGAACTTGCAGAGTTTTACATCTCTCACTGTACAAAGTTCACTATAAGGTCGTCAATGAAAAGGTACACAAATAAAACACAAGATTCTGAGCGATAAAGTCTTTCTTTTTCATTCGGTAGTTTTCTCCTGGTCCAACATTATCATTTCGGTCGAAAGTGTTAATGCTGTTGACACAAGGACACATTACGTTGAGAAACGACATTATGTCTCCTCCTTTTTTATCAAAGAAAAAACTCGAGACTGGGAAGTGTATCGAGAGAAAGATTGTTTGGCACAGTAAGTCTCTCATGCGCACACACGCCAACATAAATGTACGCGAAACATGAACATATTGTGACGGCAAGAGAGAGAGAGACAGGTATCTGGGTACTGATGCTTTATTGCTTGTTGTTGTATTAGATTAAGCTGACCTTGTGTCAGCACGGGCTTAAATGCCCGAGAGCGGGGTCTACATTAACAGGTGCGGACGGACATGTAGTACCCGAGTCTGGGAGACAGGCACGCACGCAGAGACCGACAATTTGTGTTTTGATTGATTTGTTAGTTCTTACTGGCGTCGCAACGACGAGGTTATTGACACTGCGACAATTTGTGTTTCTTTACATACACATACATAAGGATAAATGCAGACGTAGCCTGTGTACATACATGATATTTACATTGGCAGTAAGGCCAGAGAATTTTACATAAAATGATATAAATTGGAAATGGCAAGTTGCTGAAATAAATATAAAATATCGAAAGGACGTTGTCCTTACAAATACTCCTCCCCCCCAACAAGACAATTATGAAATAATGATTGGAAGATAAAATACAATGAGGAACTTCTAGTCACGGTATTGTTGCGGGGGGAGGAGTCGACCCAGTGTCCTTGATATCACTTGTTGTGGGGTATCATAGACTGCTGAGTACTTCGGCGTTTTGGCTGACAGGATACCACCCCTGGCGGTGCCTGGGGGGTTCGACTGACGCCTGTTGGCGTCCACCGCCACGGAGTGACGTGCCAGGAACTTCGGGAGCAGCATTGGGTGTCCGGTGGTGCTGTGGAGCGTTGTTTCTATCCAGCAGGCCAAGGAGGCCCACAGGTGTGGCAGAGGCATCGGGTATGCAGCGGTGCAGTGGACCGTCTTTCCGATCAGGCGGGCTAAGGGGTTGCGGCATCTGTGTGGGTGTGCAGTGGTGCTGTGGAGTGTCGTTCGTGGGCGTCCACAGCCTCGGAGTGATGTGCTGGGAGCTTTGGGAGTGGTGTTGGGCGGGCCGAGGAAGCCCACAGTTGCGGCAGTGGGCGGGTCAGGGACGCCAGGTCGGACAGGAAGGCAGGACCTCGGTCCACTGCGGTGTCGTCCGGTACGCCGCACCAACTGATCCAGCTAGAGAGAAAGGCCTCTGCACAGGCGCTAGTAATGGCTTCTGTCATCGGATTCACCTTTGGGCCACCTAGTGGATCGGTCGATGATAGTCAGGAGGTATCTGGCATCCCCCAATTGAGGCAAAGTCTCTGTGTTGGCTGATCAGAGCCCAGGTACCTGTCCTCGTAACTTGTCTCACACACCAAAACGCAAAAGTGCCATGTTTAGTGCGTTAATGGTGTTGGGTTCGTCAGAGTCAAGACTAGTCGCTGTGTGGTTCCGTTAATGACTCTGAGTGCAGTCAATGTGTGTCGTTAATGGCAGGAACCAAACTGTTCAAATGAGCAAAGGAGCTTTTAGAGACCTAGACTATGTATCGCTGTGTGGTTCTGTTCAAGGTTCTCTGAAGGTAAGCGGCTGTAGTGAGTTCGTTAATGGTAGGGGCCAAAACCACTGTGTTACCGTCACTCAAGGGTCACCAGTTGTGAGGGCATGAGAGAGAGACAGGTATCTGAGTACTGATGCCTTATTTCTTGTTGTTGTTTGAGTTTAAGCTGGCCTTGTGCCAGCACGGGCTGTTGCTCGTAGAGCAGCCTGTATATGCTTTATTGTCTGAGAGCAGGGTCTACATTAACAGGTGCGGACGGACATGTAGTACCTGAGTCTGGGCGTCAGAGGTACGCGCGCAGAGATCGACAATTTGTGTTTCTTTACATACACATACATATGAATAAATGCAGGTGTAGTCTGTGTACATACATGATATTTACATTGGCGGAAAGTCCAGAGAATTCTACATAAAATGATATAAATTGGAAATGGCAAGTTGTTGAAATAAATATAAAATATCGAAAGGACGTTCTTAAAATATAGTATACGCAATAGTATTTAGGCTTAATTGGAATTATACAAAATAGTATACCTACGCAGTCAAAAATGACTAGTTACTCTCAACACACTATAATATTATAGTACAAGGTATAATTTTCACATGCGCAAGAGTTCTGGGTGGTTTTGGACTTCTACTTTCAGCAAGTCTTTTGAGGTTAAATTTGCTAACCCCACGTCCTTCTCCCACCTACTTGTGACTCACCACAGCTGATTAACAATTTGGTACATAATTAGCTGGTTTGGTCAGCAGAAGCAGATT
This sequence comes from Macrobrachium nipponense, assembly GCF_015104395.2. Taxonomy (NCBI): domain Eukaryota; kingdom Metazoa; phylum Arthropoda; class Malacostraca; order Decapoda; family Palaemonidae; genus Macrobrachium; species Macrobrachium nipponense. The sequence goes on from NC_087215.1 coordinate 40,356,006, forward strand.
AGGTTTTCAATGAAACGTGCCCATCACCCGTCATCACGCAGGTTGTACATACTTATGGACATACATATGTATATTTGTATGCATGCATACAGCTACATTACCACCCTGCACATTTCAACCTTTTAGAAAAGGAACCAAAAGGCTAAAACTAAAACTTTCTGGTTCACCTACTTAAAGGATGAAGTTACTAGCCCCATGATATGTGCTTCCTTGGCCCAAGCTGAAGCTGGTATCCATTCACAGCTGGGCTGGTTGGTGAGTGGCAGGCATGATTCAACACACTTCTTTCCGAGTTTATACTCAGTGCTTTACCACTGAGCTTTCCGAAACCCGTCTCCTCTATTCAAAACACACACACACACACACACACACAGAATCTTAGCATTCCAATGAGATACCAGCCAAAAGAACCGGCTTTGATTCCTGATTTAGGGTGGAGAAGGTCCATAATATTTTGTAATCCAATAATAAGAGTAATGGTAACAACGTGAACATTTTCGTTTAAACATTTTCTTCACATTTTTAAAACCTAGTATTTCTCAGGAGACAGCTACACGTTAATTAAGAAGTATCAGACACTGATATTTTATATTATATAAACTTCATACTTCAAACAGTACTGGTGAAAATATTTAAATTTCTTTTAATCTGAAGGACTCCAAACAACTGCTTTATTGGATTTAAATTGAACTTTTACTTTTAAGCCACATACGTATCTGGTAAAAAGTGAGCAACAGATTTTACATATATGAATGAAACTTTTCATGGATTCGAATCTGCGTGCAATAAAGTAATATCAGCTGTGATTTCAGGCTTTTTGGGGGCAATGACAAACTACGGGTGATAAAATTCATTCCTTCATTTTATTTACTTGACTGAAAAGTCTTACACTCTTAAAAAGGTTGATATTACTATAATTCGCAGGTGTGTACAGCCAGTCATGTGTCGGAAGATGTGGGATCAAGGACACAGAGCTTTGCCAGTGTAACTCTGCCTGTGAAACACACGGGGACTGCTGCAGTGATTATGTTGACATTTGCTACAGCTGTCAAGATCGATGCTCAGAAAGCTTTCTCTACTCTAAACCTTGTCAGTGCAATGATGAATGTCCTTCCCACGGAAACTGTTGCGCAGACTATGATAGTGTTTGTGCAGGTAAGCATCCAACGGATTTTTAACCTTCTAGCTTTAATCATATTGAAATAAATACATATAAAGCAATACGCATTTGGCCAGGTCACGTGATAGATGCAAATGAGTTGAAGTTTCTACATGATCCATTTTGCCTCCGCTACAAATGCCTGTAAACCAGCTCTGAGAGAAATTGAACAGATTAACAAAAAGATATGTAAACACTTACAAAATTTGTAAATGAACTGCCATTTAATTAACAGTTTTCGTTTGCCAGCAGTAGATTTTAAATGTAATATGACACACAATAATATATATATATATATATATATATATATATATATATATATATTATATATATATATATATTGTACCAAGTTATTTAATAACTATAGAGTTACATAATCTTACACAACTTTCAGATGCGTGACGACATGTACCTAACACCTAAGCATAATTTGCACACTGGATGACACAAGATTAATAATTTTTACATGAAAGTTTAATCGGAAAACACGTGCAAATTATGAGGAATTTTCTGTGATCAATTTGGGGAAGATCCCTTAGTTTCCAGCAACAAGGCCGCTAAGTCACATGACATACGGCGTCAAAACTTTCTAAGTATAAATTTCATGTACCCTGCTACATAGCGTGAGGTTTCATGAAATTACATCCAACTGATTTTCCATAGCTCTGCTATAATAATAAATTAGCTTCAATTCTAATAACAGATGTAAGTAATGACTAATAGTATCAAAGATGCAATGTAATTAGCAGGGTCACAACTGACAGGTAGCAAGGAAAGCTAATCTAGTATTGGTTACAATTAGATGATAAAGTATATCTTTCAATAAAACATTATAGTTACCAAATATCAAATCAAATCAAATATCAAATCACTTAAATAATATGATCTAAATATAATCATTTGTCACATAAGGAATAGGGACGCAAAGTATCACTAAAAATAAGTAATTCAAAATGGGAAAATTTCAAGCAACATGTAGCATACATTAACACTCTCTCTCTCTCTCTCTCTCTCTCTAAGCAATAATAAACACACATGCATTACACTCACAATATATGTAATTATATATATATATATATATCTATATATATAGATATAATTATATATATATATATATATATATATATTATACACATATGTATATAAACACACAAGATTAGAAGAGTTTGCTGTCAACTCCAAAAGTTGTAAAAAATGAGAGGGTATGAAAACGAGGGGTTAAGGGGCCCTTAGAAATGGCCCTCGAATTTCGGATTTTGACTAAAACCTTCCTGGGGGAGGGGAGTCTATGGTAAAAATTTGGTAACCCTAGATTTCATAGTCTGGGCGTGCATAAAGAACAGACGAGAGAGAAATTGCCTTTTATATATACGTAGATATTATATTATACACGGTATACTTAAATACAAATATTCGTTTAATGTATTACACTCACTGCATAAGCACTAAAAATAATGCTTAAGGCTTCGAGTATCGAGCTTCACTGCTTTATGTAAAAAAAATCAGTTTTGAAAAATTAATGATGACACATTTTACATAAGAAAAAGAAATGCAAAATGTAAAGCCTTCATAAAATGTATTCAATTCTTAGTAAGGAGCTCTAAATATTTGAATCTTGGGGGATATAGGTTCTTGAATTCATTAGAAAAACCGTAAGCATAAAACGAGCTGTATATCCATTTCCAATTCAAATAATTCTCTTCTAAGCCGCACAAATAATTCTCTTCTAAGCCGCAATCTACATTTGTAGGTGGTGGTGGTGTAACTGACGCTCAGCTGAGGGAACTGACGGAAGCTCTTCTATCGGCTGATGTGAATAACGTTGGTAGCCTAATCACTGTTGACCGTCAGGGTAAAGGTACTTCTGGAGATCTGGCACCTGAACCGTAAGGCTTAGTATATTAATTAGCGGTTTTAATTTCTTGTCTATTGGAAAGTACTTTTAATATGTAAGTTATTCATTTTGTATATGTTCTTGAATATACATGTGGATTATTCTTCAATATTTCAGCTATCACATAACTCTTACAACTTCGTATGTTTGAAAATTGGATATTGTATGTTGGCTCCTTTAACCTAAATTCATTCAAGATCCTATTTGTAGTTTTTCACTTATTTTGTTGTCTAAATCGCAATGAGGGTATTTCATACATGCTTGCTTTATTAATGCCCGACTGACACATTGGTAATTCAAGACCATGCACGTCGTAACGGTCGAAAGTGTGCTCATCACGACTCCTTTATGATGCAATTACAACCAAGTTGCCAACAATTAATTGCATGAATTGTAACTGTGTCGCTGAGTTTGCTGACATGCTCCTATGATGGTGGATGCGCATCACCACCCAACACATGCATTCAAGTCGTGACAACTGTCATTGTGCACGATGCAACACTGATGCAATGGCATTGCCATTTGTTTGCGCAAGTTATAAATCACAATTACGACATATGCCATCCATTACGATATGTGCCATATATTGATTGCTATGGTGACATGACAGTCCCGTGCAGTGTGCCACATGGGTTGCGATTAGCAATGCTGCCTCACGCATGTCACCTAGCATAAAAGTCAGCAAACCACACGAAAAATCATTAGTCTTTCACGAGCAACCTCACTGTCCCCTCTGCTGCGCTCCTTGGTGTGCCCTTTGTTGGATTGTATAATTCTGTCATGATGTTACATACCCTTGTAAAGCAGATGAGGAAGAAGAAAATGAAGATTGTGCCCTACAAGAACTCCCCTCTTCAGGATGCTTCTTCCTCTTCTGCAGCAGCCGTCCAGTGCAGGACTCTTATCCTCTGCTTCGGCTTTAGGCAAAATACTGCAGATCGTGTTGGAAGCTACACGAAATTGGTACGACAGGCTCCTGTAAGATTCTCTAGTTATAAGGTAACGCAGGGCAAGTGCAACACTCTGGCCTGGCTCAATGGGTCTCATCCAGAATTGAGGTTCTTCTTTATGCAGGGTGTGACATGTTCCCAATTTCATCAAAAAACTCCTCCGTAATCCTGGTCAAATTCTTGTACAGTCCTGGATTTTCAGTTGCCAATTCTTGCATCAAGTTGCCTTTGTATCCTTTCTGCTACCTGCATTGTAAGTAGAGCCAGACCCAGCAACGTCTTGGTTTTCTTTGCTTCTTGCAATTTCGTTCCTCCAGGCATCTTAGGATTCTTAACTGCAACATGGCATTGGGAAAATCCAAAATGCATCTTACTAATTCAGAGTCATGTTGGTTCTCAGGTATGAGGTGTAGCAAATCCATCACCTCCATGTTCTTGCTCTGTCTGCGATTGCAACGAAAATGTTCAGTGACAAGTTCATCTGGCACTTCATATAAGATGGAATCAATGTTCACGACAACGTTATGATGCCATTGCATATATCGCTACGTGACGCAACTTCAATGCAATTGATTCACCATGCATCACCAAGCCTTTGCCATCCTGTTGCAACCACCGAAAGTGAGCATGGTCTAAATCATTGGCGATATGCACATACGACTACCTAAGTACATAGTCTCATCTCGACTTGCGCAATGCTGTTACTAAGGTTCATTGCGTATGATGCCAGGGTGTTGAGCTGACAATCGTTTTTTATTTTTTTTTTTTCTTTTTTGTGGCCCAAGGACCGCGACTGATGGTGAAGTCGCCAAAACCAGCCATCACCCACGTGCACTGTCTTGAATTGCCAATGTGTGAGTCTTGCATAAGTATCCAGCAAAGTCCAACTTGGATGGCTGCACCCAAACACAAGTGGATTTATTGAAATTGAACATGAAAGCCTGAAAGGAAAATGGAAATTTTATTTGAATAATTGATTCAATATAATCAAAACGTCGCAAAACCTAAGAACTTCAAGCTAAAGAACACAGAATAAAACTAACACTAGCAGTAGGGAACCTTCTGAAAACTATGAAACTGAAGAAGTTTAAGAAGTTGAGAGAGGGGAAATAAAAATTCACAAAGTCAAGTCACCAAGTGGTTGTCACAAAATGATTAGAGGACAATAATGTTATAATTGCATTGTTATCTAAGAAACTGTCTATGTAATGACAGACCAGATTTGTCAAGGTGTTTGGTTTCACAACATCAAACTTTAGTTGTGGGTACTTTTATATATGAGACTAATTAATTTACCCCACCACCACCAACACACCCCTCACTAAAAAAAATCTTGACCTGGAAAGGTACTGTCATTTTCATGTGATTTATTCATTGAAATTAACCACTTCTAGCATGAGGTACTATCACTTTTCTGAACTGGGTTTCTCATGAGGAATCAACAATGCAGGTTCAGCCAGGGCAGGAGTGAGCATTTTGATTTTAGATATACCACAGATTACGAAGACAACCTAACACACCCAATATTTATGGGTAAATACTATACTGCAACACTAAAAGCTTATTGTACGTATCAATAAACAGTTTTTAACTCCTCATTAATCAGCTAAGATTTCTCAACATCTAATTAGGAAATCTTAGTAACACTACTAATAAAATTATGCTAATAGCAACTAGAGCAGTGGTTCCCAAACTCTTTTCTGTCATTTCCCCCTGCACTCAGTTCAACCATCCAGATTTCCCCCTTCATGTGTATGAGGGAAAGAGTATTTAAAACACACTGTGACTATGTACTAATTTATTTTTCAAATGTACAAATATACTGATAAACATATAGTTACAGAGTAAAGTGGATGGAGAGCGGTTAGTAGCAACTAACCGCATAGCCATAGAGAGCGGTTAGTAACAAATAAAAGAATTTTTGTTTGCTCTTCTACTTTTTTAGTTAGTAGGTAGTGTAATTATTTCCCCCCTGGCAGCTTCAAATTTCCCCCCAGGAGGAAATTTCCCCCAGTTTGGGAACCACTGATCTAAATTAAATAAACTCAACAAGCTATCTGGAATAACAGTGTCAGGTCTAATATAAACAAATTCTTAACCTTAATGGACGGATATGCTCACATGAGCAGCAAGAACAGGATTCACTCATGGTGAGTAACAATGTTACGTGCCATCGATTTGGGGGAATCGGCAGTAAAGAGGTGCCATTACTTCTATAGCCTATAAATTTACTAATGGCAACTCTTAGACTGGCTAAAATCAACTGGGTGGCTCATGAGAAAGTTAGTTGGGATGACTTCAAGGGTGCATGTACAGTCAAAGCTCGACTTTCATACGCCTCTCATTTCGTACGTTTCGGTTATCGTAGACTTTTTCTACGAAATTTTGTCTCAGTTATCATAAGTTTCCTCGGTTTTTCGTACACTTGGAAATGCTCCATCTGGGGGCCAGTGCGTGACTGGGCCCCGTATCGAGCCCCCAAACAAAGCATCCCATCTTCTATTGTGACCCATTCTGCTTTTGTGTTCGTTGTTTTTGAGCTTTTTGTCCTTTTTATTCAAGTGCAACTGCTAAATAAGCCATCATGGGGCCAAAGAAAGTTCAAAGTGACAGCCCTTGTGTAAAAAAGGCGAAAAACACAATATAATTTAAGAAAGAACTAGTAGAAAAGTGTTGGAGGAAGTTGCATACCGATCTCAGTGAGAAAATGCCTACAACAAGTGCTGCAGCTAGTGAATTTAATGCCAGCAAAGGCTGGTTTGAAAAATTCAGAAAACAAATGAGCATACATAATATGCTTACTTCAAGGATTAAGGACATGTTTGCAAAGTGGAATGATTTAAGAAATTTTGTGGAGAATTATCATTCCAACAAAGAAGTAATCCATGTCTCCAACATGTTTCATGACAATGTCGTGTTTAATTTTAGGAAGATTTTAAAGAAACACCAGAAACAAATGTCTCTGGACAGTTTTGTTGTGTGACAGGGGTCCAGAAACTCTCAATCTGGTCCTAGTGGGAGTAAAAAACGAAGAGGGGAAGTAACCTCAGATAGTGCCAGTAAAAAACGGAGAGAAGTAACCCCAGATAGGTCCTTGATACCTGAAGTCCTTCTGGAGGGAGATTCCCCTTCCAAACAATAACCTCTCCTCCTCCCTCTCCCCTCCTCTCCGTCTTCCATATGCTAACAAGTGTTTTCCATAAAGGTAAGAGTGATGTTAAATGTTCATTTATTCATTTCATTAGTCATTTGCATCTATTTCTCATTGTCTTCTGTATGAAAAACTGTTTATTGCCTATAAAATGTATTTAACAAAAATATTTTTGGGGATCTAGAATGCATTAATTGTATTTACATTATTCCATGTGGGAATTATTGTTTCGGTTTTCGTGGGGGGTTCTGGAATGGATTAGGTACGAAAACCAAGGTTTCACTGTACTGCTTCTCTGTCTCACATGTATTTTTATAAATTTGCTCATAATTATACCAAGGGGTTGCTGTTGGTTTTAGTTCTTATATTTTATGATAGTATGTCAATTATAATTGTAATTTTGCAAATAATAGTGCAAAATAATATTAGAAAAGACATGCATAATCCAAGAAAATTACTGCATCTTCATTCTCGGTAAATTTACGTAAATATTTTACAAAAAATATCCTCAGAATTTGTTACTGATGTTATTTCTTATCTGTTTTGATATTCTTCAATTGGCTGACCTCAGAGTTTACCCAGCCTGGGGGTGCTACATATTGATTTTTTTTATCTCGGCTCCTGAGGGTTAACGATTTGTATTTTTCCTAGGTATACACCAGAGGCTTTTATATAGGAGTAGTATCCTTCAGAGCAAGCAGGAATCGGCCATTGATAATGAGTAACAAGTTAGTTACTAGGTGGAGATAGAGGTAACTGGGGGAGTACTCCTCATTCAATAATTGTCACGCTCACTTTCCTTTTGGCTGCTGAGACTAAGCAGTGTGGTAAAGGTAGGATTAAATCATATAAAAGGCTCTGGTTTGTATACCTAGGAAAAATACAAGTTACTTTTAAAATTGGTTATTTGCTCCTATGGAAATACTAACCATTGCCTTTTATACATGAGAATTACTCCTTTGGGGGAGGGATCAGTCCCCACGATTGACTGGAATTGAGAACCATCATGGAATTGCTAAGCTCCCAGTTTCCTTGAAAGCAAGTGATGTCATGGCTCACGACTCTTGTAACCTCTATTGGTCTAGCAAAATGGTTAGCCAGAGCATTAGAATTGTGGGTCAAGTACCCTACACTGCTAAAGGGTAATTCTGTAAGAGAAATATTTTGGAGAAAGTTAGCAATTCCAACAGGAGACTCATGTTGGAAGGCAGTCTAGTTCTGTCTATTAACTAGTAATTGGTTCAGGACTAAATTCTATCATGCAACCCCCATCCTTTTGTTACAAGAGAGGACAAAGGTGGCACCAACAAGTCACAAGGACTAGAACAGTATTACTGATGTGTACTCACCTGTATCTAGTCAAACTCCAGCATAAACTGGTCTAGATGTTGCTCTCAAAAGAGATATAAGGATGGAATGGAATCCAGTCATTATACATATACACCTCCAGACTCACACTAGGCTTCGGATACTCTTATCCAAAGCGGAGCTTGGGTGCCTACAAATCCCTCAGATAGAATAAATTACAGGTGACCTGGCTATGCCAGACCCCTGCCCTCCTTACCAGAAAACTGAAATGTTCTTCCAAGAAGAGAAGGATGGACCCTACATCCCTGGCTTCATGAGCTTTCAGACAAGGAGAGAAGCCAGCCTCCTCTACAAAAGATGTGCAAGCCCAACTGAGCACTTAAAAAAGCTATAAGGAAAGGGTGTTCTTAGTTACCTCCTTCTTGTGCTTACCGGTACTGATGAAAAGCCTCTGACACTCTGGCCTCTGTGAGAGGGTTCTTTTCAAATAGTACTTAGCAGTGCAGACTGGGCAGAGTAGCATATCATCCAGGTCATTACCTATGAAGTTTCGGAGGAAGGGGATTGAGAAACTCATGAACCTCTTGTTTGATACAGATGGATTCCGAGTTCTCCCCACAAAATCAGAATGAAGAGATCATCACCATTCTGAATAGAACAGGCAACAAACCCCCCTTCTACCTATTTTGCCGAGGCCAAAGCTAAGAGAAAAACAATCTTAAGCGTCAGGTCTTTGTATGTAGAACAAGACATAGGCTCTCAAGGTAACCTGGTAAGAGTTCAAACACCAGGGACATATCAGACTCATGAGGACAAGCCTGTTCAAAACTTCTTATTAATAAAGACAACTCCACCATACTGGAGGTCTAGGGCTTTCAGCTTGAAAACTTGTGACAAAGCTGAGTGATGACATTTTGCTGCAGAGACTGAAAGGAGCTTGTCTTAGTGAAGGCGGATGATGAAATCGGTGATCTACTTTTTAGACTGACTGAAGAGATACCCTTTTGGCAACACCAATCACAGAAGATGGACCACTTCCCTTGCTACACATCTGCTGAGGAACACTGAAGGCACCATGATATTCTCTTGCAGCAATACAAAAAAAAAACTTATTGCATGAAACACTGATGTACTTGCAAATAAGCAGCTGATACAGGAGGGTGGGTGGGAGGGAGGGGGAGTAACTCTCTCAGTGCTTGTTTATCTCCCTTTCAAGGAGTCTAAACAGTGAAATACATAAATATCCAGGTTGTCCCATGGGTGTTGACAAAATTTTCCATCACTGCCCAGAATCTGGAGCTTAAGAGCAGAAAATTGGAAATTCTCTGTTTAACCTGTTTGTGGACAGATCAAATATAGGAAACCCCTAAAACTCAAACAACCTCTCCCCTACTAGAAGATTAAGTGACCATGCTGTCCCAAGAACTTGACTCTAATGACCAAGTTGATCTGCATTAACATTCAGCCTGCCTGGGATGTAACTAATAGTCACCTGATGGCTTGGCAAACCACTTTTGCATCTGCAATGCCAACTGCTTCAGAGTCCGAAGCACTGTTCCCCTTGCATATAGGCCACTATGTTTGTGTTGTTGCTCATCAACGTTACTGATTGTCCTCTCAACCATTCCTGAACTGGTCAGGAATAGCTGAGAGGACAAGAAAATTTATGTATAGATGTGGTGAATCCTTCAGTCACACACAAAATAAATTCTCCTCTTAGGTGTGTGCCTAACCACTCCCTCAATAAATCTGAAAAAAAAAGAATTTCTGGGGATTTAGAGCTTGAATGACCTCACTTTTTTGAGGTTTCTACTGCCTTCACCAGCCCAAGTCCTCCTTTACCTCCAACTTCGGAGGAAATAACTGGCAAGGAGGAACTAGAGAGGCACTACAGAAATGCTTCAGCTATCACTGAAGTGACTGTAAGCAATTGCCTGTGAAGCATGAGCTTCTGGAGATGACTGATAGCCTAGGATCACCTGCCAAAGCCAAGCTGGGTGTTCCTGCCTTGATAGGAACTGCACCAAAACCTTCCTGAGCTTGCTCACTCGAGAGTCTACCAGGTAGACTCTCTCCACTGCCGAATCTATGACCATGAGCAAGTACTTTGCCTGCTGCTTGCAATGAAACTTGACTTCTCTGAGTTTATCATGATTTATATCTTGTACAAAAAGGATCTCTGTCTCAGAGGAGCTATACCTCTGATGACACCAGGATAACTAGTTATCCAGGTACTGTAATAAGCAAATACACCAAGGTGAACATCGGGGTAAACGCCTGAGCATCTGTCACCTATCTGCTGTACAGAACTGGTTCATAGATAGTTCTGCCAGGCAAAGGGGAGGTACTTCTATGAGCTTTGATGAATGAGTATTTGCAGGTATGCATCTTTCATATCTTTCAAAAGCATGAAATCTCCTCTGATGGATTTCAGCACAGTCTGTGCTATTGCCATCTTGAAATGATTTTAACAAACTCATTCACGGGAGAGGTCACTCACCAGTCCCAGACTTCCAGTCACCTTCTCCACCAGGAAAACTTGACTGTAAAGCTTTGGAGACTGGTTCTCCATAACTTCGATGGTTTCACCATCATCACTTCCATCTCTGCTGACAGTGAGAGTTATCATTAAATCTAGAAGGTTTCTGTTGTCCATCCACCAGAACAAGTCCTTTACTTCCAAATTCAGAGGGATGCATCAGGAAGGATGGTCCAGAAAGGCACTACAGAACTACTTTAGTTGCCACTGAAGTGACTGCAAGTGACTGACTGCAAAGCATGAACTTCTCTAGAGATGAAGGGTAACTTAGGGCCACCTGCCAAAGCTGAGCTGGTTATTCCTGCCTGGACAGGAACTGTATCACAACCTCCTTGAGCTTGCTCATTTGAGAGTCTAACAGGTAGACACTCTTCATTGCTGAATGTATGAGCATCTCCAGGTACTTTGACTGCTGCTTGTATTCAAACTAGACTTCTCTCACTTCAACTTGTAACAAAAGGATATCTCTGTCTCAGAAGAGTCGGGCCTCTGAGGACACCAGGACTAATCAGTCATCCAGGTACTGTAACAAGTGAATTCACCAAGATGAACACCCAGGTGAACACCTGAGCAGCTGTCACCAATATGAAGCATAAAATTGGTAGGTGGGGAGGTACTTCTGTGAGCTTTGATGAATGAGTACTTGAAAGTATGCACCCTCCATATCTATTGAAAGCATGAAGTCTTCTCAGGTGGATTTCAACACAATTTCCATCTTGAAACAAGTGTAACACAAACTCATTCATGGGAGAGAGGTCAGTCACCAGTCTCAAGCTTTCATTCTCCTTCTCCACCAGGAAAACTTGACTCTAAAGGATTGGAGACTGGTTCTCCGTGACACTATTGGAATCTTTCTCCATTATTGCTTCCATCTCTGCTGACAGGGTGAGAGCCATCATTGAATCTAGGTTTTGGGTGTACTTCCACCAAAAAAGTCCCCCTTTGCTGCCCAATTTAGAGGAATGAGTCAGGAAGGAGGCTCCAGGAAGGCACTACAGAACTACTTCAGTTACCACTGAAGTGACCGTAAGTGACTACTGGTGAGGTATGTGCTTCTCTAGAGATGACAGGTAACTTAGGACCACCTGACAAAACCAAGCTGGTTGTTCCTGCCTGGACAGGATCTACATCACTACCTCCCTGAGCTTGCTCATTCAAGTCTACCTGGCAGATTTTCTCTATAGTTAAATCTATAAGCATGGCCAAGTACTTTGCCTGCTACTGGGAATAAGATTGGACTTCTTCCAGTTAATCACAATACCCAACTTGAGACAAAAGGTGAGAAGGTGATCTCTGTTCGTAAAGTGCTGGACCCCTGAGGATGACAGGATTAACCAATCATTCAGATACGAAAACAGGCAAATACACAAACGTGGAAACCCAGGTAAACACCTGAGGAGCTGTCACCAATGTGGACCCTAACATCTTGAACAGGTAGATAGTCTTGCCACAGACAAAACAGAAGTACTTCTCAGAGCATTAATGAATGGCCATTTGAAAGTGCGCATCATTCATATCTCTCAAAAACATGAAGTCTCCTTCTCTGATGGATTTCAACACATTCTGTGCTGTCTCCATCTTGAAACAAGTCTGTAACAAAATCATTCAGGGCAGAAGGTCAGTCCCCAGTCTCCAAGCTCCAGGGAAACTTCAAAAACTGGAGACTGACACGCCATGACTTCAGTGGCACCTTTCTCCATCATCACTTTCACCAGTGCTGACAACACCAGAGACATCCTTAAATTCAAAGGGCAGAATTGGATACATATTTGATGTATTGGATACATATTTGATGTATTCAAGACAGGAGGATGAAGGTCTTGAGAGAGAAGTCCATAACCATCCCAGACTACAGCTACAACCCAAGGCACTCCTACCAGCTTCTGCCACATGGACCAATGGTGAGACAGACAACCTCCTACTTGTGACAGCATAGGAAGGGGATTGCCAAAGTCACTGACTCCCTTCTCCCATCTGCCACTTTCCTCCCTTTCTGGCACTGCCATAGGGAGGTAGTCAAAATGGCAGAGAAGGCAGTGCTGAATCCACAGGTTCAGTCGAAGCTGCCTCTGAACCCAAAGGTTTAAGGCACCATGGGTGATCAGAGGCTTCTGGGAATCTGAGACTGAGCTCAACTGTGCCCCCTCCCCACCACTGCTCTTGGCAGAGTTGTGATGAGCTTGACCAATTTGTAGAGAAAGGCCATTCTTATGTGATGCTTGCCTCAAGAAAATCATGTCTCTCCTTCTAAAGATCAAGTTTACCCACTGGGTTCTGCCTCCTGAGATCAACAACTTTCTACACAAAGCCTTCTTGCACTGAGATACAATGCATGATACAGTGAAATACATGTGTTTTCACAGTTAAGCCATGAAGCCTCTTGGAGAAATGTCATGGATACTGTCTCCAAAGCAGTGGAGAAAGATACACCAGTGGGAGGTTGTTCGTCAGCTGAAGACTGATGCGTCCAACACCAGTATACTGGTCTCTTCATCCTCCAGCATGTAGTGCTGCTCCAACTCAACATGCAGGGGTTCCGGAGGAGCAGGACCACCCAATCCCATCAGATCCCCTGGGACATGGATTGCACCTTTTTCAGATCTCTGCTACCTTGGGTATTCCCAGTCCCATACCAAACCAGATGTGTTCTCACAGTAGAACAGGTACAGGACTCAGCCAAGTCCCTGTTGGAATGAGATTCATACTTAGACAATGATACACCCATGCTTCTAAACTCAGTAGCCACTGAACTACAGTACAAGAGTAGAAAAGCTGGCCTTCACACTGCTCCTCTTATTCTCCTCTCATCCATGCAGTGAACTATGCACACCAGAGGTGGGAGAAGTCAAAGGAGACCTCACGAGTGTGAATGCACACTTGCCGAGTATGGAAACAGCGCAGGTTTCCTCTTTATAGCCACCTAGGGAAGGAAATAAAGGAGACACTCTCCTGTCACTAGAATGAAGCTAATCTGTAGATAGAGCCAGAGTGGGCAGCACAGGTATATCTCTTTGACCCCTTGCAGACACAGGGAAAAGGGTTCCTTGATCATTTGATGAGGTTGGATAGATTAACCAAGAACACAGCCTCATTCCGATGTGAGCCCAAGGGCTCACAGTGGGACGAGGAGGGGACCAAACCTCAAGTCAAAGTGAGTTGATACTGTGGCACCAGCTCTACCTGAAGTAGACTATTCATCACCTAATGATTGTGCACCTGTGCTCCCCCAAGCAAGGGGAAAGTGCACAGAAGAAACCCACCTGAACTTCTTATGCAAGGCCTTAGACTTCATCTTTTTCTTCCTGTATGGTGCAAGAGAGTCCAGGGCTGAGGAGGAGGAAGACGATTCTGATGATGATGAAGATGACAATGCAGAGCACTGAAAGTGCTTTTACACTTTTCTCTTTGCTGGCCCAGCTCACCTATGCACTGAAGGGCTGATTTAAGCAGGAACTGAAGACAAAGTCACACCTACTGGAAGCTCTGCTACAAGAACAACTAATGCAATAGGAGGATCCACCTCCTTTGCAGCTGTAGGCACATCAGCAACTACCTTAAGTGAAAGACAGGTTACTGAGGAAGGCAGTGAAAAGGTGGGCTACTTGTAATATTCAGGGTAGGGTTAATCTTTTGCAGGTACTACAGGGATGATGATGCCTTATGTGTACCTGGAACATCTGTTTCAGATGAGTAGTAGGGTTGGACAGCTGTTGAAGTAGCACTTCCCTCAGAAATTGCTTCCCCTTCTGACAAAACATCATGATCAGGTTTATTAGGCCCAAAGCTATCTCTCATCAAAGGAGTAGCAGTCACAAGAGGAAGAAGAATGGAAGAAACTCGAGGGTGTCGGGGATGTAACTGGAGGTATATTCCTCCCACAATGAGGACAGCAAGAAGAAACCTTAGTACAGGACTTCAATTCGAAGGCAACACAATAAGAGTGCGAGTCAGTTGTTATGGGTAATATAAACCACTCAAGAGTAGTCACATCCCTCACAATGATGTTGCTCATGTTTTTTCTCTATAAGGATGAAAAAACTAACAGCAAGGCAACAAAAAGCAAGAACAAAAACAATTACAACGCAATGAGCAAATAGTAATTCAAAATTCTCAACAACCAGGTAGGGACAAAAGAGTGTAGCACATCTGTTTTCTACAGAAGCCAAAAGAAGTTTTACAAAGTTTTCAGTGATACCAGCTCACGATGGAGTTTACTCAAATAAAAAAGGTGATAGGAACAATACATGTTAATTTCAAATTACAATTCCTCGGGAGGGAATAGCAAGGAAATCTAGACGGTTAAATCCTGTAAATACAAGTGCAGAGGACGTTACTGCCATTGGGTGAAAATGTTAAGAACATTTTACTACAAATTAAGGTCTGCAATAAGAGACTGATAATAGGGGAAGCAGAGACTTTGACAGGGGGTCACATGTATACACATGCCAAAAGACTAATTATTGCCAAAAGAAACTTGGCATTCTAACAGATATATAAATACATTTCTGTCTAGCATTTATTGTTTATATGTCCCTTCTTTTGCTTTAGAAATAAGATCCTGGAGTGAACGGTCCAGCCACAACAATAAAACCACACCCATACTGTATATATATATATATATATATATATATATATATATTATATATATATATATATATATATATATATTATATATATATATATATATTAATTGCATGCACATATATCTATATTATATATAGGTGTAAGTTAATGCACTCATCAAGGTCCGTGCAGAATGAAATATAATCCAATAGTGAATCAGAAGTTGGGCATTAACTTGCCAATAGAAGTGACAGACAGATGGGAGGTGAGCCGGAGTTGGAAGGTGCAAGGAGAGCCAGTTAAAGTAAAAACAATTTAGCATTGGAGTGAAGAGATGCTTTTAGTGAACATTGAACGTTTTCCATGTGCACAGTTTTAAGACTGTTTTTGGTGGAATATATTTGAGTTTTTAATAACTTTTTTTCCCATGTATATCAGAGTGAATTTTATTCTATTCCCGTTCTTTTTATGGTCATCTGTTTACTTGTTCTCTGAAGGTTATAATTTCTTTTCCCTCAGATGAATTCAATGTCGTTATATATAATGGGAATTCTTGAATTTTTTGACAGACATTTTTCACATATTAGTTAGCGGGGAAAATAGAGATACTAACGTGAATTAGTGTCTCGGTTGGAGATGGGATGTGACATTCATTTCGAGATTTCTTATCCTAGGAGTGAGTAAACTTCACGTCTTGGGTTTTTCAATTTATTTTCCTTTTTTTATCATGTTAGTTTTCTGGGGATATAAAGGTTTTATTTTTGAATATTTTTCGAGTTCGTTTTCAGCATTAGTGTGATGATACTGTAGATGATAGCAGAGATGTCGGTTGGAGATTCTTCTTAAGATAGGTGTTAGACATCTGTTTTTTTAAATCTGTTTTTTAAGTTTTTATTTTATTATATTTTATTTAGAGAGAGGTTCACTTTACCAAGTCTTTATTAAGACAAGGTTAAAAGTAGACCTTGTATTAGTGGTGACAGTGTAGTAGCTTAATTACGGGCAATTAAGGTGCAATTAGGCAAAAATAAGCATTTATGATTCATGAGAGATCACACAAAGCTTAGGTCGCTCCAACCCTTTCATCTTCACTCATCCGAATACACTGGCGAAGTCCTTAATTAACTAACATCCAGCAGAAACCAGTTTCCAAGGACATAAGAGTTTATGAGATCATTTGTAGGGATTGTGAGAAGTCATACTATGGTTAAACTGGAAAATCTTTCTTGGAAAGATTAACATAACATAAATGATCAGTTAGATAAGGACAACATAGTTCAGCAATTTTCCATCAAATAAATAACACTAACCATTCCATGGATTGGAACTCATCCCGAATTTTATACAAAAGCAGCTGTCAATACAAATGTCAGATGGTAGAATCTTCACAGATAAAACAACAAGATAATAAGATCAGCCTTTCCAATGGAACCTGGGACTCTGACCAGATAGACAACGATGAAGCAGATTAAGACAGTTTACCGAATATACCATATATTTCACTAATGAAACTCGTTCTGTTATTCACTACTTGATAAAGGTGGAAGTGAGTCCACTGAAATATAGTCCTCAGCTTTAAACCAGAGTGTTTTAATGGGCATTTTATACCTGATTTATATATATATATATATATATATTATTTATATATATATATATATATATAATATATATATATATACATATATATATATCATATACATAAATATACATATATACATATACATATATACATATATCATATATATATATATATATATATATATATATATTATATATATATATATATCTTATGCTTTTTTCACTCGTGCTTATCTTAATTTTCCAGGTACTTTGTCAATGTCCCTCCCGAGGCTTTAAGCGGGGCTACTATTGCTGCCCTGATTGCTTTGCAAGATAATTACATCCCTGATGTTAATGAACCCGAAGTCGAGGATCCTGGTGAAAGCCAAGAGCTGGATATTTTCCTTGATGCCATCATGGCTACAGAAGTCATGGCATTAGCAGAATCTTTCCTTATTGAGAACAGTAAGTACTCAGGCTTTATACACACTAATATAATAATCCATTTAATATACCATGAACTGACAGGTCAATTATTCTTTCAGTACGTCTCATAACTGCTAACCTCAATTTTAATAATTTTGCTTCAGTAATGAACTAACGACTAGAGGTCACTAACAAAGACTGCCCTTTGAACGGTATGGTAAGACATGCTTCAAAACTCTAGTTCCGGCAAGCAAAAATTTATTCTTGGTGCAGTTTTATTTTCATTCTTTGCTAACCCCAACTACTCACTTCCCCGTTATTGCTTTTGCATTTATCAACAGAATCTACTACTGGTTGCTTTTTACCAGATACTATGTAATTATAATAGTCACAACGCCCTCCCAACTTAACCTACGTAAGGATCCAATAAATGAATATGGAGGATTTTCTGATGTTGATCTCAAACAACCTTCACAATTAATTATGAATTTTTGTCACATACTTCGCGACAATTTTTTTATATTCACAAATATTAAGCTATAAAATGTTTAATCTCCAATTTATTATACCTCGGGACTAACTTGCACCCAAGGAAAATTATGAATGATTAATGTTCGTCACCACTGGGATTCGAATCACTGCCTGGTTTAGAAACAATGATTGGCCACTGAACTATCAAGAGAGGTATAAGGTTATGATTCTGCTATACATATGGCTGTCAAATTCAGGTTTGCACTTAGAATGGATTTCAACCCATCTCCATTATGATAGCAGTTTGGAAAATTTATAACACAAGGTTAATTATGAATTTTTCACATTTAATATCCAATTCACTCCGCCTTGGAAATAACTTACACCAAAAGGGAAATCAGATTTGATAAGTGCTTTGTCACAACTGGAATTTGAAAAGCTACCCGATTTAGAAATAGTGAAAGAGAGTGATTTTGACCACTGAGCTATCAAGTTGATATGAGCTCTTCTCTACATATTTTAGAATCTTGTACCTAGAATCGATATTAACCCACCTGCACCATGACAGCTGATAGGTAAGTTTGTAACGTGTTCCCCTGACTGATAGGAGAGTATTATTTATCTTTTCACTCTTGTGAAATGCATGAAAATAAACTACTAATATTCTCGTCTCACTGTAGTATTGGAGAAAGTGATCAAGTGGTCAGAGGCATGTGGTAGGGAGCCCATTTACCTAAGAATTACCAAATGCCCTTTTTCCTTCATAGGGCGTGGCAACATAAGGGGACAGGTTTACAATTTTTTTTTTCAAGTTTTAGGGTTGAGATTGCTAATTCCACGCTCTTTACCTTATTAACCCATCTTGATGTTGGTACCCTTTATGGCTGGATGAAGAGGTGGGTTACAGACCAGAGGGATTTAACAACCCCAGCAAATATGAAATGATCACTGCACTACACCACTTCATTCATTTAGTGTATTGCTCCTTCCAAAATTGGGTTTTGGGGTTGGCACACTTTTCTGGCATTTGGAGGATTTCATAATAAGTGCAGACTTATTGCCCCCTGTTAAAAATGGAACAGTCAAAATCAAAATAAGTGATTCATCAAATACCAGGCACTGAAAATTTCCTATAAATGCTCTATCTGTTGTCCATCCCAGGGCTGCATCACAATAGACTTTGTGTTAAATCTCCCACATAAATGCTTTGTAAAACCACACACATCCTCTTATGAGCAAATTTCCTAGCTTGCACCTACTGGCTGCCACTATTTCATCACTCCTGCCTCATGAACAACCTCTTATAAATGTACAAAAACATTTAGAACCAATATATGGAACTGTCATGCAAGGAATTGCTTGTGTGGAAAATTACCTAAAACTAAAAAAAACGTGTCATACATTCCTTGTCATTCTTGTTTTGAGAAACCATTTGGCTAATGTAAGAATATTCTGTTTGTCTAAATGACAATACATAATTTCACTTCAGTATTATTGTTTTGGTTTTACATATATTTATAGGACCTTTCTGATGACTATTTTTTTTAAAACACTTGTTTTATCATATACAACTATTTTATTGAAGAAATGGGTTCCTAACCATAATGAAGGTGGTTTGAGGGAAGATAAATATCATGTGCTGTTATGTGTAGCCTTTCTCTGTTGTTGTGTAATCGTCTTTCTGGCAGTAATATAGGTGACAATTCTCCTAAGTTTGAAGTTGGTTTTACTTCTTCAACATGCACCACTGCCTTAGTTTATCCAATTTGCATTGTAAAGCCCATGGTAGGAAAGCCAGTACTGTACTCTGCTACTACAACCTGCTTAGTCAGCAAGGGCAGCGACCAGTCACAGAGCACCCTCACTATTATGTGCTTATGAGTCTTAAGTATCATCTGCATCACCTGGTCCTGGTCACTACTAATAAATATTTTTCCATTTACATGCCATATAAAAAGTGGACGAAATGGTGACTAAATAAATGTTCTCTGTGTATCTTGTGTATAGCTCCTTGGAGCAAGGTGGTAGACAACATAGTTCCCATCCAGTCCAACCTAAAAACCACCAGCCACTAATCGACTAACAACAGTGCTTGGCTCTGGCTTTCTCTTAAAACCATCAGTTTCCCTCTACTCGGTTGACAATGGTATTCGCACTATATGTTTGGTGATTAATGGAATAAATATGGCCAAGCCTAATGAAACATAGCTACGACTGATCTAACTATGGTGGTCATGCTCTTGTTAGCGTCCTCTCAAGAATTGTAAAAAACAAGAGTTCCTATAGCATGGAATATATGAAATTGGTTCTCATACCAGAACCTGGCAACTAACTGAGTAAATATGCTGAATCTACTGCTTAGAAACAATCATGTGAAAGTTGAAGAATTCACAAGATACTGTCAGATAAACGTGCAAATATGAATGTGGTAAATCTACATCTGCTCCCCCCCTTCCTAACAAGTGAGGAATTGTCTGATTCCAGAGATTAGAGATTCTAGCTTGACAAAGAAGGAAGACTACATCTTTTAGGCAATCCCAGACATCTGTCTTACCGTGCACTGAATGCAGAGAGAGAGAGAGAGAGAGAGAGAGAGAGAGAGAGAGAGAGAGAGAGAGAGAGAGAGAGAGAGAGAGAGAGACTGCTTACAAGGAACTAAACCAGTTCCAGATCACAGTTTTTCTTCCTACTGCACCAGGCAGGCTCTGTATCTCCTCTATCTACTCAGCACATCATTGGAGAACGCAAGTTCAAGTCTCTCCCCATACACCAGAGTTTGATGCTGATGGCAAACTTTGCTTCAAATTGCCAAGATTTGATTTTGCCATCTCCAAAGTGACATCTGCACTGCCCTGTCTAAAACTGTAGATGTGCCCCTGGAGGACCTATAGAAAAAGCGAAAAGAGTTCTAGAGGCCTACAAAGCCTTACAACTTGCTGTTCACACAATCTATGAAACCAAGGACAATTACCACTAGCACGAATGAACAAACAGTGTAATGAACTGTGTAAGAAAAGGTAACCCCAGCTTCCCATTCAGAGTATCTCTGTCAGAGTGGCCAGGAACTATGCTCCCAGTCATAGTGTGAGAAAAAAAAAAACAAGCAGGAGGGCCATTCAAATAGGTAATGGGAGTCACCAAACATTCTGCCAGATTATATACAGCTGAAAATGCCTGTGGGAACAAACAGTGAACCATCCATTTGGTAAAACTCACAGACCTAAACCACCATCTACTGGAGTTTCTTGAAGTTTTCCAGCTAGAACCTTACCGGACCCCTGGGGTACTCACAATACCCAGCATCCTCATTCACATTAAAACAGTATGTCCACTAAAAGTTCCACTGCCTGCCACTGGAGGAGCTAATCACCTCAAAGGCATGGGATGGGGCAAGAATTTTCGCTAAGTTCAACCTAATGAAGGGGTACTATCAGGTTTCAGCCCACCAAAAAGATTTCCAGAAAAATACCAATCATCATGCTTTTTGGGAAATATACCTTCAATGACTAAACATGCAGCCTCCAGAATTCATGGGTTACATGCCAGAGACTGAGACACAACATCCTGGATGACAACTTCTGCATCTGGTAAGCTCATGACATATTTATACTCTGCTCAAACCAAGAGCATCAACCTGGTGTCATCCCTTCTGTGAGACAATTGCCTAAACCTGTCATCCCTTCCCACCAACCCCATCAAATTCCTTGGTTGTCAAATTTCTGAGAATGGTGTATGTCCTCTACCTTACAATGCGTTAGCTGTCAAAAATCCATAACAGAACTATAAGAATCACAAGAATGGCAATTTATCACTACAGAACCCTTCCCAACCAACCACACCACCACCTCTGACAGTGCAAGCCTTCAACCTCCGAAATATGGACTACCTTAGCCAAATTACTGGAACCAAACACACCACACCCGAACATTAACCCGGTTCCGAACAGCATGGCAGAAATGATCCCAAAAATTCCTAAAAGCAGTGATCATCACTAGGTGTAACAACTCCAATTGGGAATTTAGACTACCCTAGAATGCTGAAGACTTGTAATATTTTCACTGACTCTAATTACAAAGAAATCTGAAAACACATGGAAGAAAATATTACAAGGTTAACCAGTTTAACTTTGTGTAGTAAATGACAGTCCTACCATGATCTAAATTCAGTCACAGCACTATAAGCACCCCCCCAAAAAAAAATCATTTAATGATACCCAGCAAACAATAATTTTAAAAACATTTTTAGACTGCTACATATCCCTTTATAAGTAAAACTTATAAAGTAATGCTCATAATTTAAGAGTAGTTTTACAATTCAACGTTGCTTCCTAATGAAGAATTTTTGTGCCTTTACATTTCACATTGCTTTACACACATTTATGTTGATGAGTTAAAAGCAGTGACAGACCTAGTGATGGATTAAACATGATATTGTCATGATACAATAAAGTTTTATACATACTTACCTGGCAGATATATACTTAGCTATAGACTCCGTCGTCCCTGACAGAAATTCGAATTTCGCGGCACACGCTACAGGTAGGTCAGGTGATCTACCGCCACTGCTGCTGGGTGGCAGAACTAGGAACCATCCCATTTTCTAAAACAGATTTGCTCTTCCACCTGTCTCCTGAGGGGAGGCTGGGTGGGCCATTTAATAGTATATATCTGCCAGGTAAGTATGTATAAAACTTTATTGTATCATGACAATATCATTTTTATACATTCAACTTCCCTGGCAGATATATACTTAGCTGATTGGCACCTTTGGCGGAGGGTAAGAGACAGCTAATTACTGAATAGACAGGGAACAACATACGTTGTAGGTAACAAAAATATAAGAAACCTTGGTTCCTACCTGTGTCGGCGAAAGACTTCATGGCTACTGCCTAGGAGCTTACATCGCCTCAAGAGCCTCAGCGAGGTAGTGACCTCATGCTAAGAATTCTTGATGGTCTGTCGATGGGGTCTTATCCACTTACTCGACAGAACCAAAGGATCTTTGTCAATGGGGTCCTATCCACTTACATGACAAAACACCTTGCCATATGGCATCATTAAGGAGCATAACACCGATCCCGATCACCTGATCCTAATACCTGGGGGTAGTACTACGATTGAAAGGAGTTATCCCCCCAACATCCTTTCAAACGACCATAAAAAACTCAAAACCAAACAATCTTTTAGTTAAAAACAATATTATTTAAGGATCAGTACCAGCTCCCTGTCCCAGCACGGTATCCGCTGATACATAAGGTCCAAGAGAAAAACACTTTTCATAAGTCACTCTGACGTCTTTTAAGTAGTGGGAGGCAAATACCGAGTTGCATCTCCAATATGTTGCTGCTAATATGTCTTTCATTGACATATTTCTATTAAAGGCTAGGGAAGGTGCAATTGCACGGACTTCGTGTGCTCTAACCCTAAGCAGCTTAAATGTTTCCTCTTGGCATTTCATGTGAGCCTCCGTTATCACATTTCTTACGAAGAATGCTAATGCGTTCTTCGAGATTTGCCTTTTCGGGTTCCTTACCGCGCACCATAGGCTCTGATTACAACCTTGAAGTTGACTCTTTCTCTTCAGATAAAACTTCAGTGCTCTGACCGGACAGAGAGACCGTTCTGTTTCTCTACCCACAAGGGGAGAGAGCCCCTTGATTTCAAAACTTCTGGGCCAAGGCTTAGAAGGATTCTCATTCTTGGCCAAAAACAAAGGTTGGAAAGAGACAACAGCAGAATCTCCTCTAAAACACCTACCCGAGAGTCTAATGCATGTATCTCACTGACCCTCTTGGCCGTCGCGAGGGTCAAGAGAAAAATGCACTTCCTCGAGAGGTCCCTAAAGGATGCCTTATCAGGTGGTTCGAAAGTATTCGAAGAGAGAAACTGGAGGACCACATCTAGGTTCCAACTTGGAGTGATAAAGGATTTAGACTTTGTAGTACCAAAGAATCTTATCAAATCATGGAGATCCTTATTGTCTTCTATGTTAAGGCCCCTGTTTCTAAATACAGCCGAGAGCATACTTCTATAACCTTTTATGGTAGAAACAGCTAAACGTGATTCCTCTCTAAGGAAGATAAGGAAATCAGCAATTTCGGTCACAGAGGTATCGGAAGAGGACAGCTTCTTCGACCTACACCATCTACGGAAGACTTCCCACTTCGATTGATAGACCCGCAGAGTAGAGGACCTGCGGGCTCTGGCAATTGCACTTGCAGCTTTTCGCGAAAAGCCTCTCGCTCTGACAAGTCTTTCGATAGTCGAAAGGCAGTCAGGGAGAGAGTGTGGATGTTTCCGTGATATCTCTCGAAGTGGGGTTGTTTGAGCAGATCTGTCCTCATGGGAAGAGATCTGGGGAAATCCACCGTCCATTCCAGTACCTCTGTGAACCAATCTCGAGCGGGCCCAATATGGGGCGATTAGAGTCAGTTTCGTCGCCTCCGAGGAACGGAACTTTCTTAACACTTCCCCCAGAATCTTGAATGGGGGAAAAGCGTAGGCATCTATGCCCGACCAGTCCATGAGAAAAGCATCTATCGCTATTGCTCTTGGATCTTCTACAATGGAGCAAAAGTTTTCTATCCTTCTGGAGAGAAACGTGGCGAACAGGTCTATCTGAGGCTTCCCCCAGAGAGACCAGAGCTTTCGGCAGACTTCGGAGTGTAGGGTCCACTCTGTTGGAAGGACCTGGTTCTTCCTGCTGAGTCTGTCTGCTCTGACATTTTTTGTCCCTTGTACAAACCTCGTCAGCAATACAGTGCCTCGTTCCTCTGCCCATATCAAGAGGTCTCTCGCTATCTTGTATAGTGTAAGCGAGTGAGTCCCCCCCTGTTTTCGGATGTAAGCCAGAGCCGTGGTATTGTCCGAATTTACCTGGACTACCACGCCTCTGACCTCCAACTCGAAGTATTTCAAGGCTAGATGAACTGCCATAAGTTCTTTTACATTTATATGCCAGGACACCTGTTCTCCTGTCCAGGTTCCTGACACTTCCTTCTTTCCTAGAGTTGCTCCCCATCCCGTTTCCGAGGCGTCGGAAAACAACACTAGGAGAGGGTTCCGAATCGCAAGGGATATGCCTTCGTTCTTCTGAAGCGGGGTTAACCACCACCTCAGGTCTAATTTTATTTCTTGAAGAATGGGAAACTGATCCGAAAGATCCCCTTTCTTTCTGTCCCACATTCTTTGCAGGTAAAATTGCAGAGGTCTCAGATTGAGCCTCCCTAGGGAAACGAACTGCTCCAGCGACGAAAGGGTGCCCAGAAGACTTAACCATTCCCTCGCTGAGCTTCGTTCTTTCCCTAAGAAGTTTGATATTTTCTCCAAGCCTCGAGCAATTCTGTCTTGCGATGGAAATGCTCGAAAACCCCGAGAATCCATCTGAATCCCCAGATAGACAATGTCTTGGCTGGGACCATCTGAGACTTCTCGAGGTTCACGAGCAGTGCCGAGTGAGCGAACGAGATTCAACGTCGTTTCTAAGTCCTCCAAACATTGTTGTTTTGACTTGGCCCTTATTAGCCAGTCGTCCAGATAGAGGGATATGTTCACCCCCTCCAGATGAAGCCACCGTGCTACGCTTCCTCATAAGGTTGGTGAACACTTGGAGCCGTAGACAGGCCGAAGCACATGCCCTGAATTGAAAGACCCTTCCCTGCATCATGAATCGTAGATATTTCCTCGATGACGGATGAAGAGGGACGTGAAAATATGCGTCTTGTAGATCCAAGGAGGCCATCCAATCTCCTGGACGCAGAGCCGCTAGCACCGATTTGGATGTTTCCATAGAGAACTTCTGTTTCTCTACGAATCGGCTCAGTGCGCTCACATCCAGGACAGGTCTCCACCCTCCCGAGGCTTTCGGAACTAGGAACAGTCGATTGTAAAAGCCCTGAGAGTGTGGATCCGGTACTAATTCTATGGCCTCCTTGTCCAACATTTGTTCTACTAATTGCAGAAGGATCTTCCTCTTGACAGGGTCCGCGTACTTCGCCGACAGTTCTCTCGGAATAGACGTCAAGGGAGGTCTGTCCCTGAAGGGGATGAGATATCCTCTCCTCACAATTGAGAGGGACCAGTTGTCCGCCCTCTCGACGTCCATTCTTCTGCAAAATTCAGTAGTCTGGCGCCTACTGGTGTTTGGAGGACTTGAGGTTCATTTGCTTTTCTTGGTAGGTCTAAAGGCAGAAGCCCTACCTCTTCTTTCTGCTCCTCTCTTCTTAAAGGAGGATCTCGAAGATGAACTCCCTCGAAAGGGCGGCTTCGGGACCCGTGTCTCCCCCTTCGTGGCAGGAACAGCTGTCTTCGGCCTTTTGGTTGATTGAACCAGAAGGTCCTGTGTCGCCTTCTCGGTAAGTGAGTGAGAAATATCTTTCACTAACTGAGAAGGGAAAAGCTGGTTAGACAGAGGAGCGTACAGAAGGGACGACCTCTGTGCCGGAGAGACAGCTTTCGTAAGAAAAGAACTGAATACAGTTCTCTTCTTAAGTATTCCCGCCCCGAAAAGGGAGGCCACTTCTCCCGATCCGTCTTGCACTGCTTTATCCATACAAGTCAAAATACTATTAAGGATATCGGGGCTCAGTTGTTCATTGTCTTGTGTCCTCTTGGCCATCACCCCAAGGGACCAGTCCAGAAAGTTGAAAACTTCCAAGACATGGAACAATCCCTTGAGGAGATGGTCCATTTCAGACATTCCCCAAGTTGTCTTGGCTGAAGAAAGAGAGCGTCTCCTTGACGCGTCCACCAGCGTTTTTCTCGTGCATTCATATACCCTACACTTCTTGCATACCTTGTGAGGATCTAACGACACTTTCGGTAGCCTCACCAAACAACCCTCATTCATACATCTTCTAACTTCGCAGCTAGAAGCAGACATTTTTGAGCAAAATCCAAAGCCAAAATCCAAAAAACGTTCCACAAAAGTGTATGCCAAACCACAGATCCAAATACGTCACCAAAAAGACAGTCCAGAAGATCAACGGCGATGACAAACGAAATCCAAGTCAGGAGGTAACAACAACGATGTTATGGCTACCCTCGACAGAGCAAATCTGTTTTAGAAAATGGGATGGTTCCTAGTTCTGCCACCCAGCAGCAGTGGCGGTAGATCACCTGACCTACCTGTAGCGTGTGCCGCGAAATTCGAATTTCTGTCGGGGACGACGGAGTCTATAGCTAAGTATATATCTGCCAGGGAAGTTGAATGTATAAAAACAAATTTATACAAAGTTAGATCAGAGTTTCTCAACCAGATAATTTTTTTCTTGAAACTTTGAATTTCTTTATTTCTTCTTTTATAGCGTGTGAAAAAAATAAAGCAGAAATTTTCCAAGACGTGAAACTAGCTATGCACGTGCGATGATGATGTTTTTATGAAAAGGTACAGCACATGTTGTAGTTGTAGAATCTGGCCAAAGGTGTGGTTGGCAAACCTCTTAGTGAATATTCAAAGGACTTTGTGGTATGCATTTAAATATTTTTCTCCAACTCGCACTAGCCACAGCGTTATCGTCCCTCTTTCAGTCAATTTTCACTTCATTTTATTCACAAATACCAGCACAAGTGTTAACTATAAAAACATTTACTCTTCATTCATACATAATTTTTTTCTGCTAATTTTATAACACACTCGCATGTATGCTTTGCCTTCATCAAAACCCGTAAATAAGTCTTAATGGCCTATCAGGTATAACTACCCCGAAGTTTAAACCCTCCTGCATGTAATCTTTCCCCCACTAACGACTCTTCAATGCATTCCCAGCAATCTACACAGGAAATCTAAGAGACAAAATCAAAGAGATCTGGTTTGATCTCTATTCGCGAGGCAGCACAGGCGCCACTGGCTCCTCAGGCTTCGAACACAGCTTTGTTGGGGAAATAAAGAATGGCGGAGTATCTGGATTCCACAACTGGGTTCATTTCTATCACGAAGAACAGGACGGCGATATGAATTATGAGGGATGGAGCAACTACGTGGATCTTGGCGATAAAGTAAGTGAAGTATCCAGGTCATAGAAGAAAGTCTTAAGGCTCCAATTTAAAAATAATTTATGCATCGGAGATGGCTTTTCCTATTTCGTACAACAGCAACTGCTGAACCTTCAAGATTTCCTTACACAAGGCACAGGAAAAAATTTCCAAGGATGGAGAGAGAGTTGGTCAACTTCCCCAATCAGTATTTTACCAGTCAAGAAGTTTTATTAAAAGTATTTGAATCCAGACTTTTCTCAGTTCACAGTAGGTCACGCTATCACTTTTCCAAATTCAGCACCGTCACCTTCATCATAGGGTTAAGTGTCTCAACACTATAAGTTTGTTCCACTTTTAGTGTCACGATAATGGTTCGTGAGCTTCTAATATCTACTGCAGAACTAGTTGATTCTTTAGAGCTGTCTAATGTGTTCACCGAGTCCTAATTTTATTTGACAAAAAAAAAAAAAAAAAAAATCCGTTGTTAAATTGTCAAGATGCAACAAGGGTCACTTACCCGACTGAATTACCATTTCTAAAGCATTTCAATAAACCTGAAGGGAGCGATGTGTAGATAATGTGTGAATTGCGGATTAAATTCTTATCTGTCTGTTATTCCCACCCTTTCAAGTATTATATATGAGTAAAACTAATACCAGAATTGACCAAATGAGTTTAACATAAAAAACAAAATATAAATTTTTGCAATTAATCCTTGAAAGCGAAACGTTGGAGGTTGTTCCTAACAATAAGAAACATCAGGTGCATAGCTGGGCAAGAACCATGTTATCCCAGTGGCTTTGCAAGAATTCTCCCCCAAAACTGCTTGTTGTAACCTTGAACTTGTTCGGTTTCAACGAACACTTAAATTTCCACCAACTGTTAATTGTACAGCATAGACTTAAAGTAGTGGTGCCTTTAGAGTATTCTAGTCCTGATAATG
>NC_087215.1:40389943-40419943 GCF_015104395.2 Macrobrachium nipponense
TTAGGTAGACGGTTGGAGTTAAGCTTTGGAGGCCTCCCGTGAAATGTATGAATTTTTGTGGCTTTTGCTGAATGACGTTGGGGACCATACTGCAATGAGAAAAGGGGCACAAGTCCCTGAAGTAAAGGTGACCTTTCTCAGGATTTGACATCGGTTTCAGTAGCTACCCCGGATGGGTAGGCGAGACCCATCAAGTAAAAATGGTAGATCTAGGGTACCTATCCACGGAGGCCCAGACTATGGCAGTTGTGGTTTTTCTATGCAGTTTTACCTACTGAACAAGAATTTTAATTAATATTTATTCGGACGACTGTAATTAACCCCCAGGGGCCAGTACTAAACATGGCGAAATACATTGGACGCCCCAATCCCTAGTGGATGTCGTATCCGCGGTTACGTTTCTTGCAGGGTAATTCTAAAGAATAGTTCCACACGAACTGCAAGGAACGTAACCGCGGATACGACATCCAATAGGGATTGGGGCGTCCAATGTATTTTGCCATGTTTAGTACTGGCCCTTGGGGGTTAATTACAGTCGTCAAAATAAATATTACTTTAAATTCTTGTTCCATGGGTAAAATAACAGGAAAACGTCAATTGCCATAGTCTAGGCCACCACGGATTGCTTCTGTAGAAATACCGTAAAAATACTCTCAAGGGCACCCTCATCCATTTACATCACGGATGGAAAATTCTTGACTTCAGTGGCATTACCGACTCGGCCAAGAAGCTGTAATGTTACTGAAGTCCTGATTTCTCTTCTGTCCGCTGGTTCGAATCCACGAAAGGACAAAAGTATTATAAACTAAAAAATTCCCCTTCGGTTAACATATATAAAAATATGTTATTCCGAGGTAGAGCGAATTGGACATAAAAGGACATTTGTAGCTTAATGCATGTATATGAATAACGGTGATGTGAAAAAAATTCATATAATACATATTTCTAAATACATATGTAGTTATATATGCATTTGATATATACATAAAAATATACACACGATATAATATATAATAAGATATAATATATATATATATATATATATATCTACAGTAAATATATGATATACACATATATATAGTACAATGTATATATATATATAATATACGGGGTATATATATATATATATATATATTTATATATATATATTATATATATTATAAATAATTTTTATATACATTATGTATATGTATTTGATATATACATAAAATACCACACACACACACACATATATATAATAAATATATATATATATATATAATATATATATATATATATATATAATATATATATATATATATATATATATATATATATATAATCCTTGTATTTAAGGAACTATCACTCATGCGTTTGTCCTATGAGTATTTCAATTCTCGTCACCATAACATTTCTTTTTCTTGTGAGACAGAACTGGACAATAAGTTCGAAATTCGAAACTAATGTTACAGGAAAAGTACAATTACTGGCTTGGGATTAAATAATCTCAGGTTTTTTACAAATTAATAAATAAAGCTTACATTGTTTGTTGTAATAAACTCTCTCATCATGACATAGTTTTCCTCCAGAATTATTTTACTGAAAACTCTTATCCCCTATTTGTACTTGAGGCAATTCTGAAAAATTTCTTAAATGAGGAGGTTTATCCCAGACCGGTGTACAGTATCCCAAGCTAGTAAAGATGTAAAGTACAATTAATGACCTTACCTTGGTCACAGTAGTTCACAATAGCTATATGGCCAGAAAAAAGTTGCAAGAAATGCCTACCCATCCCTTCATAGCTTTCGCCATAATAGCTCCAATTTTTTTTTACTGTCCGTTTCACAAGTTGATCACCATTGAGGGAGACACCTACTCTTCCTGTGGACCTTAATTCGTGTGTCGTTTAATCGTTCGCGGTGTTGTATGCGATACGTGGGGGTCCTATTCTCGATGGCGCAGAAAGTATTTAAGAATGCAGAGGTCTTTCTGTTAGAACTATGTTTCCTCTTTCAAAACGACCCTTTTCAGTCATACGGACCACAGTTTGGCACAAGACCATCCTTTCACTGACCTGGATTTTAAAGTACTGACTTTCTGAACTTCAAATAGGCTGGACCTTCTAATTTCAGTCACTGGTTATAAAGAGGAAGAAACCAGAACTGAACAACAACTCGTCTGGAATTTAGCTATCTATAGTGTTATCTCATAGTAGGTACGCAAATGGATCGTTAGACATTTTACTTTTTGTTTTAGTTTGTTTACATTAAGTAAAATACGTGCATATATGTATATATATATATATATATATGTACTATATATATATATATATATATATAATTATATATATATATATATATATATATATATATATTGTTATGAAGTGCCAAGTATCTGGTTACCCTGCATAAAATATTACCTCACCAAAAGCCGGACACCTGAACCCTCATAACACGTTTAAACGACTGAATACTCTAAAGGCAACAGTGATCCCTTAACACTTACCAGTATTGCAGAAAATCAGACTAAGTTCATCAAAACAGGTGTGAGGTAATCTTGAAAGTAATTAAATTAATCAAAGGGCATCACTCCATCAACAACTTTAAAAGTCTAAGTATTTCCCTGATTTCAGAAGTCTAAGTACTTCCCTGGTTCTAAGTCACTTCAAGAAAATTGAAGGAAAGCAAATCAATTACCATTCTATGTCTCTACCTGTCATCAATATAATCATAATTAAATGTACTGGTTAAAGACAAAGAACACACTTATAAAAAATTTTAAATACAAAAATTTATTATTAAATTCAAAATTTATAAGTGAAATTCACAATATCAGGGAAAATTACTGTTACTTGAAAACAAAGTAAAGTTTAATTAATTCTTGAATCAAATTAAGTAAAATTAAATCAAAATTAATTTTTCACAAAATTCAAGAAAATTAATTCAATCAAAATTCAAGTGTTAGGCAATAATTGAAAATTTGAAATTAATTCACAAGTAATAATTGAAATCAGAAATTAATTCACAAGTACTAAACAACAACAAAACTTGAAAAGAATTCTAAGTAAATGCAAATCAATTCACAAGCGTTAAATTTAATTAAATGTGCAATGATAAAGCAATGAAAATAACTAAGTCAATTAAATTGTGAATGCAAATGAAAATATAAAATAAAAAGACACACTTCAATAAGAAAATGAAATAGTGCACAAACAATGGAACAATCACAAACACAAAAAAATCAGCAATGTGTAAAAGTGTAAATCTTTTTCACTCAAAAACACTGTAACCAACAGTTTTTACCAAACCTTCACAACCATCCGTTATAGTTAACCAAACACTTTTCCCATTAACTTTTAGTTATTAGTTAAACACAATTCCTATCCGTTATTAGTTATTACCTAACTGTTATTAGTTGCAACTAATAAAAATATAACACTTTACCTTTTTGGTATACCAACTTCTTTCTCTGCTGCAGTCTTGTCTTACACAATTTCACAAAAACCCAAAAACCAGGCGCCGTTACAAAATGATGTCTGTTCAGATTCCACAAAAGAAATTAAATAATACCAAATAAACTCTAAGAAATATCAAATATGAAATTCTCACAAGTTACGAGTGACCAATTTACGTTACGTTAATATAATCTCAAGGATGTCGAATGAGAGAGAGAGAGAGAGAGAGCGAGAGAGAGGGAGATCTAACTGCCTCGAGGTTCTATGATCGAATGTAAATCTTCCCTTGCAAAAACGACAGAGCAGATATGATACAAAACGTTCTTGTCACGAATGCTTCCAGTAGCTTTGAAATCTGATGCAATCTTCATAAAGAAAATGAGCAATTCCCACGTGGGACTTGACAAAGACATATGCGTACAAGACGAGTCTGTTAAAAAAAAAAAAGACGTACTCTACTCGATCGAAACGGAGGCTGAGCTGTGACACTTAAGATTGACATGTTTTGATAACAACGCAAGACTCCAGCTCGCTTGCTATCCCACGTGTTGACAGATTAGGGAAGCAAACGGAGATCTCTCTCACTTGTATATATATCTTTTATAACACGTAATGCGAAATCTGAACACACATTTTAAAACATCCTATTCTAAGCTATCTAGGAATCTGAAAAAATGTTACACAATCTACAAGACATTTCAAAGAGGGGAAACATGCATTTTGAAAGTAGCAATATATAATATATAATATATATATATATATATATATATATATATATATATATATATATATATATATATATATATATATATATATATATAGTATATATATATTATTATTATATATATATATATATATATATATATATATATATAATGTACACAAACTACCACACAAAGGATATATTAACAGGATTCTAAAATATTAACGAAGCAATTAATATTACTTATTACGAACCAGACGTGAGTTCATGTGTGTAAGAAAAATTGAGAGGTCAATCAATCTTCATTAACTGAGACAGTTAACTTTCAAAGACAAGGTTGTTACTCTAACTGAAAATATACATTACTTGAAATTTAATGTAGCATAAGGCGAAGCTTGAAAATTTACTCCAGACTACCATATTAAATTTCTGTTATCCTTTGTGAAGAGGTTTTGAAAATTTTTTGATACAATCGACAATACTGTCAACATCTTATCCTTTACCTGATAGTAATCCCTAAAATTCCACAGTCCAGGATGACCTTAAAATCTTATGAATGTTGTGTTCTTCGGTCATGAATGAATGAACTCTCTGGATTCCTTTATCGCATTTCTAAATGTTGCATTGTCACAATGACTGTTTAATTCAAAAACTATTGACTGCAAACCCTACATATGCCATTTTCTCGACATTTTAATTAATATCCAACATAACAGTTTACATAGGAATGAAGTATGCTTACGGGCGCATGTACGCTAAGTACATATGCACAGAGTAGAAATTATCCGAAAGCCTTAGACTCTACCACTAGCCAGACATATGCACGTATGTATAATTTCCCTTGGCTACAAGTTATTCCTAAAGTAAGGTGAATTCGCGTATTATGGGCTTCATGTTTTTAAGTAAAAAGTTTACATTGGATTTACTTTATAAGTAAACACACACACACACACACACACACACACACACACACACACATATATATATATATAATATATATATATATATATATATATATATGTGTGTGTGTGTGTGTGTGTGTGTGTGTGTGTGTGTGTGTATGTATATATATGTGCTAATATCTTATGCTAGAATGAGGGAGGTGAGTTCTTCCATTTCTAGGGAAAACGTAGCTAAATTTGACTATCGTACGTAAGTATGAAAGCAAGTACTGACTTACAGGCGTCTTCGTGGCCGAGATGATATTGTTGGCTAACCTCCTCACTCTGCTGCCAAACACTGCCAATTGAGTTAATTAAGGTTTCTGCTTTTGTTTCTACAAATCGATTCAAGGCTAGTTGTGAAAGGCGTCCTGAAAAGTGTGAAAATATATGTACATATCATATATATATATATATATATATATATATATATTATATATATATATATATATATATATATATATATATATATATATATGCCAAATTTTACAAAACATATATGTTAATCTCGTAACCTTTTTAATTTCTTAGCAATTTTTTTGGATACGCCTGTCACTAAGAGCATTTACTCAATGTCAACCTAACATAACCCAGTAAGACTAGGTTCGAGTTCCGGTTAGGGGAGATTTACTAGTCACATATACAAGTAATTCCGTTTTGGACGGATATATATATATATATATATATATATATATATATATATATATATATATATATATATAATATTAAAGTTGAAAGGATACATTTTACAATTTTCAGTATTAAGCCTTCAATAATCCACTGGCATTAAATTAACCCGAAAATAATTTATGCCTACAGGGAATTGCACGTTATAAATCCTCCTATCCTGACCAGCATCAAACGTTTGTTTTTAGAGTTGCAAGTAGAAAAACAGTGAACATAGCCAATAAGCCTTCAAGTGACAGACAATTTTATTAAGATTCAGCAACGCAAATCCTGTCGAATTCAGGTTCTTTGCTTAGAATTTGTTGATTTAATGCATTATCTTATGCATTTAATGAACACTCGTAGGGTTCACACATACCTATTTCAAGGGAGAGCATCAAATCCAAGTTTTAATGATTTAATATGGAATAAAACTTCGGATATTTACTTCTTTAGGTTGACCTCTAATAATGAGCTGAAAGACATTTGAGTGAGAATCATTTATTTTTTAGGCTGAGATATTACTTAATGGCAAAAGATATTGTTAACCAAGGACATACTGTGAATTACTCGAACAGGCATACATGAAGAATATAAGTTTAGGTACAGTGGTCAGACAATATATTTTCATGCTATTCATTAAACATGTAGTGTGTTGTGTACTTAACGCTGAGAAAAACTTTCTTATCTCAGACATTGGCGAGTTTCAAGGTAAGTTAAGATAACAAACTGTGAGATCAGGGATGACAATAAAAGACTCGATTTACCCAAAACAACATATTCCATCAAAGTACAAAATAACCTAAAGTAAAAATGATAAAATTCTTTGAGGAAGACATTTGGTTTAGACCTAAGTCAATATTTCAAATAATTCAGCACTAACTTATCCCTGAAATCACAGTTTAATTTGAAACGTAAAATGTTTATGTTTCTTAGGAAACTCAGTCGGTTATCTAACACAAGTATTCCATGTGAACGCTACCCAAAAACTCCTATAAATAGCCCCTACATATAAAGGAAAGGTTTACTACAGCCTCTTGAGCCTCTTCCTTTTTCGTAAATCTTCATGCTATAGGAAACGATTACACGAAAACCTGAGCCTTTCTTAAAATGAGGACCATTTGCCTAGTGCTGCTCGTCGCTGCTGGTAAGTAAATGAATACAAACGAATCAGCATTCACTTACCAGCCTTTTTTATGTGCACTTAGTGAATAGGAGTCTGACTTAGGGTTAGGGAAGGGAAATGCCAGCCAGCATTGTGAAGATTGTGGCTTTAAAGGCTCCTTGGGTAAACTCGATGTGAGCATCTTGTTATATTGTGGGTGCCATAATCTGGGCAATGTTGGTCAGGAATCTGTGATTTATACTATATGTTGTTTTATTGTGGTTGGGGTTGGATATTTCCATCAAGGGTATAGGTCATACACAGTTTTTGGATGAGACAAACCAGGACTTCATAGGAAACACCGATAGCTAGGCCACTGTCTTGTAGAAGGGATAGAATGGCCATTATGTGCTGATGGTTTTCTGGTGAATATAAGTATTTTGTTGGCATAGCATAGGCAAAAGGGAGATCTACAAGGCTGTTGTTCATCAGCCTTTGGAGTGTAGCCCCTAAATTTTGGGAGACCAAATATTGAGCAAGTGAAGATATATGTTCCATTTTCAGGATATTTTTGTGCTTGGAGAAGATTCTTGCCCTATGGAGGGTGGAAGGAGTAGTGATTAGGTTTCATTTGGAGGTTGAGGTGCCTGTAGTCTCTATGGGGGTGCCAAGAGCTATCAGGTTTCTTGACGGTGTGGAGTGGTTGTCATGGGTAATGACTAACTTGGTTTAGGGAGAATACTAATGGCAATGAAAATGACAATTTTCATGATGAATTATTTGGATACTTACTTACCGTTAAATTTAGCTTATCCTTGGCTCGATTGGTGCGACTGCCATTTAAAAAAAATAAAAATAAAAATACCCTTGGCTAAGTCGCTAGGACTGTCTTGGTATTAATCTGTCTCCCACCAGATGGTGCTGGAATGTTTATATTCTGTCATATCTCTTTATGAGCACCCAACTCAGATGTGGGGAGGCTGGATGGGTTTGCACTTTAACAATAGGTAAGTATCCAAAT
Organism: Macrobrachium nipponense; assembly: GCF_015104395.2. Classification (NCBI taxonomy): domain Eukaryota; kingdom Metazoa; phylum Arthropoda; class Malacostraca; order Decapoda; family Palaemonidae; genus Macrobrachium; species Macrobrachium nipponense. The sequence goes on from NC_087215.1 coordinate 40,397,813, forward strand.
AATTAATTCTATCATGAAAATTATCATTGTTTGGAATGAGTCTTTCCAACTGTTATAATTAGCTGACTACCACATTGAATGAGGATGGTGGGTTAGTGCAGCCAGAGAAACAAGAGTTCAGCCAAGTGAACTAAAAGCTTTTTAATGAAGTGAAAAAGCTTCTCATCAATTGTTAATTGTGTAAAAAAAAAAATGATCGGTAGGCCGAGAATATCTGCTTTTGACCACCAGAGTGCTAAAGTTTTAGCGACATAGGGAATTTCAAAGGGGGCGTGGCGGCCGGCTGGCATCCGACACGGTTATCACCAATAAATATTTTGTTTGCATTAAAATCCTTTTCATCATGGGCGCTATACCTCCGTATATCAAATAGCATCTTCCATATCGCTAACAATCCCAGTACTAATAAGATGTTAGTGCAGTATGAAAGGTTGAACTCACGATTTTCTAATAGTACTACATAGGTAAGACATCAAACACCAATAACTGAACTGTATAGCTTCAGTAACAAAAAGCGCGAAAGTTGTATTTGTAGGAAGTTTTTCAGTTTTATTGAATGGTAATACGGTTCTTTCTGCCAAACAAGGACAAACAATTCTGTACTCCATGAAAATAGATTCTTCTTAAACTGAAAGGAGGAAAAGGAGTACAACAAAATGTTCGCAAAAAGTGTCTGAAATATAATTTTCATTGCGGCACAAAACTGAATGTAAACACAATAATAATACAGTTAGTAATGCACCCACACATAAAAGTTTTTGTTTATTTGAACAAATTCCCTAAGCATCAAACAATAAGGAAATGTGTGAAGCACATTTATTCTCATGGAAATCACACATATCGACAACGGAGCTTCATTTGCTTTGTATACTCGATGCTCATGTTTCGATTCCATTCCCTTTTTGAAAGCACTACCGAGAGAGAGAGAGAGAGAGAGAGAGAGAGAGAGAGAGAGAGAGAGAGAGAGAGAGAGAGAGAGAGATATCAATGATTTACTATATAGTCATACTTTTGTAAAAGGATTTAGTGAAAACGATTTAGTTATGTATACTATTTGAGAAAAAGTGTTCTGTATTTTTTCTTCAGTTTCTTACGTTTTCTTTTGGTTCTATATGAGACAATATCTGTTTTAATTGTATTTAAGACTTAACACAACCGATGAAGGCTAGCCTGATGCAACCCAAGTAGAATATCTGGGTCAGTGATGATACTGTCCTGGGATGCGAACATGCTTACGTAGCCAACGAGTCTGGGAATGAGTTTGTTAAAAAAAAGTGAGAAAATCAACATACTCTGGTTTCACATAAGGGATACTTAGAACAAACTAGCTGGAGTGCCTTTGATCTTGAGATTTTGTACAATTTAGTAAAATTTGCCAAAGTTCTAAGTCTTAGCATTAATTATATGTAACATGATATAAAGCATAGAAGTGAAATTTAAATTTGAGTAACTATATATTGAATGTTCAATGCCACAACACATTTTTCCAACCAAACCCCAGGAGCCTACAGTGACTCGTGCTTAGGGAGATGCGGAGAGAAGGACCTTTCTAAAAGCTGCCAGTGCAACTCTTCTTGCAAAAAGTTCTACGATTGTTGCAAGGATTACTTTGAAATCTGCTTCAGCTGTCAAGACCGTTGTGGGGAGGCCTACCTGTCTTCTAAGCCCTGCCAGTGTAACGATAAATGTCCCTCTCATGGCAACTGCTGTGACGACTACAATGACCTTTGTGGAGGTGAGTCCAATTCAGTACCTGAGTTTTTGGAATAAGTTCCCGAAAAATCTTGCCTCATCTCTTAATTGACTTCTTATTACCACTTTTCATACAGTTTGTTTTTGCGATCCCTTTCACCAACTAAATGCGTTAGCCCGGAGTCGTCATTCGGATCCGGTAGGCAAAACCCTACTCACCAAATGAATGCCTGGTACAATGCCAGCACTGAGTATGAAAAAAAGGAAAAAAAATGTCTTATTATAATTTTATGAAAAAACAGAGTCCAATCTTCAGTGGATTACATGCACGAATAACTAACTTCAATTCACGTTTACAAAATTCAGCAAACATCTGAGAACTTTTGAATGATGACCGCTCGCTATCTAATATTTTTGACTGCTAAGTTTACCATATCCACATTCCCAGGGAGTCAAACCTGCCACCTATTCAAACCATTTCTTTTAAATTTTAGTACACTGATGTCAAACAATGAGGTCCTGATAAAGGCAGCATGTAATTTAGGCTCTTGTTCAAACCTGAAGGCATTAAATAAATGAAAACTTTAAATCAAAGCCAGCAGTATAGCACTGCATAGCTAAATGTTGGTGGTTTGATACTTTCTATATTAGACTATTTTTGTTGAATAATTAAAAAACAAATTGCGTGCACAATAGCAAATGCTGCACCCAAACTACATCTTGAGAACGTTATTGTAGAAAAATAAAGTACATGCTGATAGGGAATAGCTGAAGCTGAGGCTGAATAGCAAACACCCAGTGGCAGTATAAGATTTACCTCAAGAGACACGGCAAAAGACTTACTGATTAAAATGAGGTTTGATTTGGGGACAACAAATAGTCTTCGTATACACAATGTATTTGAATCCGAAGCTGCTAATTTTCCTATTCATAATTCTCAAACTTTAACGATCTGTATCTTAATTTCAGAAATCCTGACGCAGCATCGCTTTGTCCTTACTTGACGATGTAACAAAAATGTTTTTGTTTACGTTTTCTTACGACTAAATTCAAGAACAGACTAGTATTTTGATCAGCAACACTGCATCCTATTATATAACAGACTAGATTTCGATGTTTTAGACATGAAACGTATGAGTGAGAGAAAGAGATTCCAAGAAAGAAAGCGTTGTAGATCGAGCCAAGGAGTGGGAGGGGCCGTTGGAATGGACGAATAAATATATTTAAAGACTATACACGAGATATGGCAGACACCTACTACTTATCAAGAAAAATACCGAGACAAAGTTACATGGTTAAGGCTCCAACAGAATCATCATAATTTGTCATTTTCTTTTCCAGGTGGCGAGGGTGTCACGGATAATGAGCTCAGGCATCTAACAGAGTCCCTTTTGTCTTTCGACGTCAATAACGTTGGGAGCCTGATCACTGTTGACCCTCAGGGTAAAGGCAGCACATCTGAGGATGTGGCACCTGGACCGTAAGTGTGCAAAATGACTTCGGGTACTTTGAAAGATGGCCCCTTTTACCTGGCTTCCATGAGTGCTATAATGCCCGTAAAATGACATTGACCCATTTGGTCATAGTAACTTACAGTTAGAAGATGCTGATATGAGTTGACAAGAGTAGGTTACACTTTCCCAGCTGATTAACAGAAAAGAATGGCGTTGGCAAATTCCCATACAGTACGAACATCACTGCCAAAAATGTGATTGTGACCCAAAAATTGTATCTGTCGATATCATACTCTCAGCTTACAGCTTTGATTTTCCACCGGAAAACATTTAGTTCAAGTATGAAAGTTAAACATCAATAGAACCGTTTCAATTTTCTTTCCTGTATTTCTGTGTACAAAGTTTAAAAAACAATGAATAACCAATGCAGTAAAATTTTATGTAGCCGAACTCATGACACTTTCTAAATTTACTAATAGGTTTATTTCAGAAGGAATATTATTTACCAATCAGAAAATAATCAAGTGATGATTTACCATTCTGACCCATATAGCTTTTGGATTATGAAGCTAATGACCGTTTCTATAATAAAAATGTGTTGCTTTCAGGTCCATTCTACTGTACAAGGAGGTATATCGTAGTAGATACAACTAGTTTCTCGACTTTTTAGTCCCGTTCGGGGAATCAAAGACTTTCACAACCCTTCTGATTTCAAGCGTCATTCAGTATGACGGAGTCTCATCAGAGGCCGAATGTGAACAGCCTTATTTTAACATATGCTGTAGAATACAAACTTGTTTTTCGGTGAAGATACGATTGGTGACCTAGGGAATGCGGCGTGCGATGTTCACACGTTCTCTATGTCTTTGGGCTGGAGCAGATGTTAGCCATATGTAAACATATATAAAATACAATTTTCGGAATCGTATGGTATTTAAATGAGATAACACTGCATTCCGATCGACAAATGTTGCCATAAACATACAAAAAAAGTTATTTTATCTGTTCAAAATTTATGTAAAACCAGCTATTTGTGCCTTGACGGCTGTGAAAAATATCAGATGGTGACTGTGGTTGTTTAATGGCTGTTTGTGTAAAGGAGAAGAAATTTATGGCAATAAAAATGCTAATATAGACGATTGTTTATAAAAGTCATTGTCACCAGTATGGACTATAGTATGGTAGAAGTGGGGATATCCAGCCGGGTTATTGTTGAAGACTGAAGATAAACTGATATTTCACAGCAAATGTAGTTGATTTCCTTTTGTTAGAAAAAGCAAGAAAGAGTACTTTGGCTTCATTCAGACAACACTTTGCCTTAGTAACACAAGTGTTCACCCTAAAAAGCCTTAATATTTAAAACCATATCTGTTTTACCATCCAAGTAATAATTAGCGAATTTCTAAGGTCCACTATTGGTTGTTTCTGGTAACATGACCTCATAGGGTTTGTTATGTTTACCATATCAGGAAACATTCAATGGAAATATAGAAAGTAGATGAATAACTATTCATTATAGGGCATAGTTTAGAAGGAAAGGTTTGCTTTGAAAAGCCTGAATTCATTCTGTCAACTTTTTTAGAAATAGTCTGTAAACCTAGAAAGTTAACATCATGGTAGAGCGACAATTTTACAACACAAGGTCACATTTTTACAGTTTCGAAATTTGCACGTTTCCAGATACTTAATATTGGAGCCACATCTTTACAGTAAGACACCAGCATGTAATTTCTATTCGGCAATATTTCGATTCTCATGCTGATCCTTTTTTATGGGACTATCAAGATTTATAACTTCACCCCCTTATCATGAGCGACAGGGATTCAACACTTTTACTTGAAAATTGACGCTGGCAACTAACCCTACGTTCATTTTTAATTCGGAGTTCATTTCTTTTCAGATTCTTCACCCATGTACCACCAGAGGCTTTGAGCGGCCCTACCATCTCTGCCCTCATCGCCCTTCAAGACAATTACATCCCGAACGTCAGCGAAGGCGAAATCGAAGAACCCGGAGAAGTGGCTGAACTGGAGAATTTCCTCGACGCCATCATGGCCACAAAGGTCATGCAAATGACAGATGATTTCCTTTACGAAAAAAGTGAGAAATGAAACGAGGTTAATACTTTCAGCATAATCAGGCTTATGAATGCCATTATGTTCTAATTAAAACGTAGTTTTATAATGAATTTGCAGTCCGCTTGTGGCTACATAAAACAAAATGCTCAACCCAAAATATTTATATGAAGAGGTCAATATTGGGAAAGTTGGACAATGGGAAAAGTATTGCAATATCATCAGGGCTAAATATCAGCGCATCATATTCAAATACATGAATAAACGTATGCATAATACCCATATGAATTCAAATACATTTAATGGCTTCTCTTCTTTTCATCTTGTATTCGGTTCACCGTTTCCATTACAGAACTCTGCACTGGTAGTCTGAGAAGCAAAATCAAGGAGATTTGGTTTGACCTTTACCCTCGAGGCAGCGGCAGCGCTCTCGGCTCCTCCGGTTTCGAGCACGCCTTCGTCGGGGAGATCAAGAAGGGTGCTGTCTCCGGGTTCCACAACTGGGTCTATTTCTACACGGAGGAAAGTGCCGGTAATCTTGACTATGGCGGCTGGAGTAAAGTGAGGGATTTTGGCGTCAAGGTAAGTCTCTCTTTCAGCTCTAAGAACAGACATTCTTTTCAGTCATGTCTGATATTTGAAAACCTGACTTCTTTATAATTATATATATAAAGTTCTGTTTGTGTTCAATGGTTGCACAATAAAGAATAAACTGTCCAGACCTTATAAAAGTTGACACTTCATCTTTAATACACTTGGAAATGTGGCGCGACCGTTTTTAATTTATCTTTAGTTTTCAAGTTATATGCCATTTTGTTTTCATTCCAATGAAATATTACCTTATGAAACAAAAATATCGATGTGGCAATGTTATCATCATGACTATCCTAATCTAGGGCCTGGTCCTTGAAGATCACTTTGAATGGCTTAACTACAAGAAGAGTGTCGGCAGCTCATTCATAGCTACGTCTCCAGAATTCGAGATAGCCGTGTACACAGTGTGCTTCTTAGCTAGACCTGACTCCCTCTGCCCAGTTCAGATGGGAGGTCACCAGTTCAAGATTCAGACCTGGACATATAAGTACGCCGGCAAAACGCTCATTGGCAGTGCTTACCCACATTTATAAGTCTTGGAAAATGAGTGAAGTAATTTAGCGTGAATGCAGATGATACTGTCATCAAGTGAAAGTTATGTTTTGTCTTCAAGGTCTTATTAACGCTCCAAACATTAATTTATGGTATCATTTATAATTTATTATTTTCTTAAGGCAGGTGCTGTAGATTATCAATAAAATATTTTATAGATTTACGTCTGGAGTTTCATTAAGATTCCGAAAAAGAGGTCGTATGATAGGAGTAGCATCAAATACTCCCGTTCACCTCTGATTTTACAAAGTGGTTCAACTCTACTTTGAACAGACTTTTCTCATGAATTTCGGTATATAAGAAAAATGCACGTTTTCTAAAGCATACTTCACTCCTGTGTAGCTACCTTACTAGTTTAAAATTCAGTGCATAGGCGTGTATTAAAAGCATATGAAATATAGGTTAGCTTTCTTGAAAACTAATCCTAAATCATGATTATTCATAAACTTTATGAAACATAAAGATACACTTTACACTTCGATGCTATTCCTACTGGAGAGAGATGCATGCGAGACGATAAAGAGCCCTATATTCGTCTGCAATGATGACTCAGATTGAAAAAGAAATGTCACGAACATTACTTACAGACAGAGTTTCCCGGATCCGACGTGAAAGTTATAACTTGAACCTTCAGAATTTGTAGACATTCATTGTGGTTTGGACAAAAAGATTTTTTGAACTTGTAACTTTGACTTATTGTGTTTAGTCGTTATGGAGAATTGAAACAGGATTTTATAGTCGTTTGGAAGGCAATTTTTCATTGCTATAATTACAAAATAACGCTTACGTGTGTATTGTGCTGGGAAGTCAATCACCGTGAACAGCCTGCCTTCTCATATTTCAAAAACTCTTGCTTCTGTACAAAATGTCAGTAATCTTAATTATAAAGCACAAGTTCGTAAATGGTATGTAAGGTCGTCAACGAGTTCAGGGGCTAATGGACGTATTTATCACTTTAATGCAAATGCCCTGGCAACTTGGCAAGTGCTGTCAGCTTCAACCTTGTATGGAAATATATTTCATCTCGCTTTATCAAGAGTAAAACGACATTTTATTACATTTTTCTTTAGATTTAGTAACAATTTAGTTTACAATGTCTACAATTTGCATATGCAATTCTGGGATAAAATAATATAAAATACATTGCAACTTACACACGAGTGGTAACCTGTTTTACAAGTGATGGCAGATGTCTGTTAACAATAAGAAATGATAAAGTCATGGAGTAAACCTACACTGATATACTGTACAACATTAGGTAGCATTTAAAAATGCCTTTTAAAAATGGCTGTAACTCAAATATACATACCCGTCTTAGCTGCAGGATCTTCCCCTAGATGTTGTACATCTTCTGTAATACCGACATTCAACTGATGGCAGGCACGAAACTGGCCAAGACAGCAGCTCACAAATACGAACAGATGTTGGGATACCAAATACACTAATCTATCCCTCTGTTGTTGATGGTCTGTCTGGTTGATAATTGGATTGATTACATTCATCCAGATTTTCCTGGTTAATGCGTCTTCTCATGAGAACTTGAACTCAATTGATCTCTAATGAGTGAAAGAAGTTCCATCAGCTTTCTGGTTTCAAATAAAATTTGGTGCTGATAGATATCAATATTGACATGCTGTTTTTTAACATCTTGCGTGAAGGGTCGGAGGATGGCTGCCCGAAGAGTTATGTTCACTGTGAGTTTTGATTTCCTAGTCCTCTTCAAGATATTAACCACCCTTATTCCTAGGTAGTCACTTATTTTTATAAATTAGGCAAAAACTAAACTAATAGAAAACATCTCAGTTAAAAATATATTGTGGTTCTGCTTGCAATTTTCATATCAGAATAAATTTTAATGTTAATCTGAGATTTTTTCTTTACCTTGAAATGACGACAAATATACGAGTTTAATCAGACGTTCGGCTTCGTTATTTGCTTTCTGAGGAGGTTAAATCTGGCGATATTGTTTTCCCATTCAGATCCCACCGCTGACTACGGTGTGTGTCTCGAACAATTGTACTGACGTACAAAGTAAAACACAAGGCCGACTTTTCTCGCAAGACTATGGTGACATGACAAATAAAAATAAAATCTGATAAATAGAAAAAAAAAAGTTTGCTCGGATTTAAATTCTGTTACCATTATGAAAGAGTAAATTCATTAGCTACTATTTGTTTCTGTAACACTGGTGCTGTGTGGAAGACCCTTAAGTATATTAAAGGAAAAGCACAATTTCCCAACTAATTATGAAAACAAAAACAAGTTCTTGGGGATACAGGCGAAGTCTGAATAAAAAAAAAAGTGCATATCATTTATTAATTTGCATCCAGTGCGGTTGGAAGGTGTTACGGAAGTTCCAGAAGATACAACACTCTTCACGACCGGAATGGAATGAAATGGCGCATAAAATTTAGGCCGAATGCCTAAATTTGAGGTCATCCAGCACTGGAAGATCAATGGCAAGTAAAGAGGTTTGAAAGGTGCAACGGGACGAAAACCTCGCAGTTACACTATGAAACAATCTTTAAGAGAGGGTGGAAAACAAGATTGAAGAAAGAGAATATGAATGGAAGTACGGTAAAAAGAATGAAAGGGGTTGCATCTGGGGGCCAACGAGACGCTACGGGGAGTAAATGTATATTTTCTGGAATTTCTACAACTATTGTTAGGGAAAACGGGATATCGTAAGAGCACAGTGTCTAATCCTGCTTGCAATGGATTACAATTGTGAATATTTCTCAGGAGTTAACTACGATCCTGTTTCATATTCGTTACGAGCTTGATGGCTTGCGCTACTGCAGCGCTGGAACTTGGCACTGCCCATCATGTCTCCCCTCCATCCCTATCCCTACCTACCCTGTCTCCACCCAGGGCTGACGAACGGTTTGCTGGAGGAGGGTGGAAGTGTCATGCCTCCCCTACCTCCCGATCCCCTGCCTACCCCACAACCAGGGTGGCCAAACAAGAAAGATCCATTCGGATTTTATTATTACATTGGCCTGCGCTGTTTTCAAGGTCTAACATATAATACCTTATTTTTAGGCCAGTTTTTTGCACTGGATAAAAAAATCATGCTCATTTTACTCAATCAGGTCAAGTTAGTGAAATATTAGCACATTAAAAATATCCTAAATTCTGATCTATTTGTAGGTGAATGAAACACAATATTGAAAATATTAGACTGATTTATTCACAGAAGGCTTACAAAATATTTTGAATAGACAGCAAGAAGAGTATAATGAACTAAGGAAGCTACTCATGGATGAATGGTCTCTTCAGGGACTTCCCATTTGTGTTGAGCAGAGTCCACATCCCTCTTCAGGCACCAGCAGTAGTCGACCAGAAAGTTGACATTCCATCCTCCATAACACTGATAGCTTGGTGAAAGTGCTCTCCCTGTTCGTCACTGTAGTCACCACAATTCTCTGGAAAATAGTCCAGATGAGACAGGAGGCAGTGCATTTTCATTGACATGCGCGCACCAAGTTGGCGGAAATTCTCCATTAACTCATCAACCACCTTCTGATACTAGAAGCTTCTGTGGTTGCCAAGGAAGTTTGCAATGACTGACTTAAGGGTCAATCAGGCAGAGAGTTCGGCAGGATTCAGTGCATCATTAAAACTAGCGTCCTTGAGGATTTCCCTTATTTGAGGACCATCAAATATACCTGCCTTAAGTTTCTCCCTGCTTTTTTGTGGAAACTTCTGATGGAGGAAAGCAAATCCCCTACCTTCCCTGTCCAATGTGGTGGGGTGGAAGCAATATCTTGCTTGGTTCAACCAGAGGGTGGGACAGAACGTTGTGTGACCCAGGTGTTAATCCTTGTCTTGTTGGCCACTCTTGTCTGACATAATGCTAGTCGTCAGCATGGCAATCCCATAAACACAGAATGCATAGATACTTTGAAGTCCTAGGATGAGTCTAACAAATTCAAGATCTCCACAGATCAACCATTTATGTTCCTGGTAGTTCAGAGCAGACAACAGACGTTCCATGCTTTTGTGGGATTCTTTCATTTCAACTGGGTGCCCAAGAGGGATCGATGAAAACTTATTTCCGTTATTCAGAAGAACTGCCTTGAGATTTCTGTTAGATGAGTCAATGAAAAGTCTCCATTTCATAGCATCATACTTCAGACCAAGTAATTCAATCAGGTCAGCAATATTGTTACAGTAGACCAGTGAAGATGCTTCATCAAACGTGAAGAATTTTCTAAATTCTCTCTCGCGGTCCCACTACCAATACAATGTTGTTCCTGGTGCCAGTAAACGTTTGTCTCGAAGACGAGAACCCAGTAGCTGGGCAGACTCCTTGGAAAGGTTCAGGTCGTGTGTCAGACCATTGAGTACGGTCTGGGTCAAAGGCACTGGTTGGTTGTCCTCTTCTGGCCTGTATGCACCGCACTCAGCTGTATTAGTTATGTCACTAGATTCGGAATCAAAACTTCATTCCATTTGGCTCAGGAACAGGAAGATCAGGGCCATGGGGGACTGTCTTTATGGCAGAGGGAACATCAGGGTATTGAACATGGTGCTTGTTCTTGTGGTTGATGCCTTTTAGATTTGTCATGCAAAAGTAGCAGTCAGTAACGTGATCATTCCCTTCCCTCCACACCATTGGGACACCAAATGGCATACTCTTTCTTTTCTTGTTCCTCCAATCCCATAAGTTCTCTACACATGTTTTGCAGCACATATGGGGACCGAATGGCTTATCCTGGTCCCCTAGTTTGACTCCAAAGTAAGCTCGATATGCCTTCTTCACAAAATCCGTGATTTTTGTTTGACGGTTGGAAGAACCACGTGTCCGCAGATGTAACAAACCTATTAGGATGATTTTTACCCTTCTGATCCATTTTTATACGTATCTAGACCTGAAAAGAGAAATAAAAATAATTATTAAAGGTTACCCATCACCCAGTTTTGAAAAAAAACAAAGCCCATAAACGCTTGGATAATTGCGATATTTTGGAAAAATATCCTGGAATAGAAATAGGCTATATCTTAGAAACCAGACCTGACCCAGGATAATGAACTTTTTTTTAATTCAGCATGCAAAAAGGGTCCTAAATCAGTTGGAAAACCGTCGACCTTTGTACAAAAGTTTTGAAACGCAGGCCAGTATTATAAATTTATATGTTACCCTCTTTTAGATTAATGCGCAGGTAATGCAGGGGATTGTAGTCACCACATTTGTGTTAATGTTTGCAGATACTGTAAGAAATTTCACCAATATACAGGTGGTGTCGGTGTCCTTTCAACAACCATCGGGTGGTCTATTTTTTTTAGAGAGATAAATGCGGGTTTTACCAGACGCAGAGTAGATAGATGAAGGCTGCTACAGCGGAAAAGCTTTGTTAAGAAGTGACAATGAAAAATGTAATTAATGGAAAGTACTTTCACTTGGTGATTAACAAGTGAGGGACTAGCCACAACTCATCAAGTGGTTTACATGCTGAAGTTCTTATGTTAGAACTCGACATTGTAAGTGTAAGAAAAATACGACGAAACGAAAAAAAGAGCAACAAATTCACAAAAAAGACCATTATGTTGTAATCACATTACCGCGTACCATCATCTGCATCCTAACTTACCTAAAGTAAACTGTTACACAACTATTTGTTATCTACAAGTCATTTCCCAACGACAACAGTATTTGAACACACCTGACTATAGGTGACAGAATATTAGGTGGACTTATTACTGGGTAAAAATAGAAAAACTTTACTTAATATATTTTCATTTAGGCCACTTCCTTCATTTGTACTTACGACTTATTTCTCGCCGAATGGAATATAACGCAATCTACAAAATATCCACGTGAACACATAAAAAACAGAACTAGCAATAATATATCTAAGTAAATATTCATGGTAAAATACTCAAACCTTGTTATTATCTATAAAACAACACCTGAAAAATGATTAGGCCTTCAGCTTTTCGAGTTTCAAGAGACCGAGAACGATGATTTCCGAGCATCAGGAGGAAAGTAAAACGAATGAAATTTGACAGGTCACATCGCCCGAAACTGAAAAAATGACTGAGCAAAAATGTGGATGGAAAGGTATATGAGAATTCGTAGTCCTATTCAAGGTATTTGGATGTACTATGAGTACAGATAAGAAAAAATATGCGCCTCATAACATACTGATCTCGTGAGACTTAGGTGGTTGACCGTTATCTTTGTCAGCGCCTTTCTTAATCACAGGCCGTGGGACAACCTTTATAAAGAAGCTGCTCCGACAATTTTTCACTATTTCTCTAACAAGACTCCTTAATTAAACTTCGCCTAGTTCAAGAGCTCCAAATTAGAGATTCCTGTTGTCACATAAAGAATTTCACAAGACATGAAGACAGCCGGCCTACTATTGCTCCTAGCAGTTGGTAAGTTACTGTAGTCTAGCCGAACTGTCAATTAAACCTAGCCAGACACACTACAGGCTGACCTTTAAAGAACTAAAACAATTTTCTTTGGCGCCATCAAATAACTCCATTTTTTACCAGCCATAAGATAATCAAAATCGCAACTTGAGTGACATTTAATTCAACGTCAGTACAAGTCACCATGAATCTTACTGACTTAATCTTTGAGCATATCAAGAAATGAAAGCTCAACCTTCCATACATCCAATAACGATGAATCGCCGAACATAGTTGATAAGTGGGATCAGATTCCTACTTGTAATCAACAAAAGGCATCAGAAGTTGACTCTTAAATTCCACATAATATTTCTTAACACCAAGTGTTGATTTATAGTAACTCGTCTTATCTAAAGCCATCTTATTCGTCTCTAAGCTTTTAATCAGTTTCTTTCTTTAGCCTATTTTTTTTTTTTTTTTTGCAATCATCAAGTTTTGTTTCTTTATTCCATATTCTCCAAAACAACCAAATCAGCATTCACAGTGTTATTTCAGTTTCCGTTAAAATCATCTGTGAAGCGATTTCATCATCACCTGATGTTGTCTGCCTCTTCAAGTTTCTTTATTAGATTCCAAAACTGACTTATAAACATTCACCTGCGTCAGGTCCTGGTATTTTAATCAAATTAACCCTCTCACACCTCTCCTTATTCATGCCCTAACAACAATGTTCTCGTCAGCGTTATATTTATTCTTCTCCTGATATCAATATTGACCCTTCCTCGTTCTGGCACGCATTTTACTCTCTTTTCGTCCATTAATAATTCATTGATAATTCTGTGAGCTACCAAAACACCACTACCATTCGCTGAACACATATCTTGTCAAATCATCAGTTTCTTTGTCCAAATATTTTTTCTTACGCTTTCTTGATTTCGTTCAACTTTGCTATCTACACTTAATCACTTAGTCTCCTCCTTGAAACTGTCTGCATATACTTTTTGCTTTCATGTTTAAGACATCTGACATGGACCTCAGTGGATAGTCTCTGATTCTCGTTTAGATGAGGAATATTTGGCTATAAGGTTCTTAACTCTACAAAAAGACAAAAAAACCGCTAAGGCCATCGGACACAATATACTTAGCACAAAAGAAACGTGGTTCAGACATTGTACCTTAAAGAGCAGCGATTCATTATTATTAGTTAAATATATAATCTGTAACAACCAATATCTATTAATAAGTAACACTTATTTCAAACACAAAGCATGTTAAGTATTTTGAGCCATAGCAGTTGTCACAGTGAAACAATATTTCTTCTATACGATTAAAATGGCACAGATACAAATCAGTCTCATACAATTGTTGATATCGAACTAAAACTTACAATCTAATTGTTAATGAAATGAGTCAACAAACCTCATATGTTATCGATAAATATATGGGATCCCTTGTTTTTCAAAATCATTCTGATAATGGTCTTTTTAGTATTTTTTAATGATAAAATATCTTTTTAATAACAAAGGAAATTTGCTCTTATATAAATCCCATGTTATCTCTCTTTGCAGTGCAATAATTTCCCTTCTGTGGAAACAGTCAATTCGTAGAGTAGTTTTATTGGTCATTTATGATTACTGTTTGTATTGCAAAATAAAATTAACTACAACCATTAAAATTATGAAAATGAGGCTACGTAAGTAACCATTTAGAAGGACACCTTCACGAAAGAAAGATGGAAACCGAATTTCCGGAAACTAATACCTTCATGAACCCAAAAATGAAGTGGAAGCCATATATAGCTATGCTTGGATTTGGATTTAGGCTTTAAGACTGACACTATTTTGGTTGCATTTGATATATTTCCTTCCCTTGAAATAGTTGTAGCCAAGCCTGAAGGCCTTACTGTCATGCTCTGGCAACCTACCAGTCACCAGAGCGTATAATTTCTTAACTGTAGGCTGTCAGGATACGATAATGAAAGCTTAACACTCGTTGACTTTGGCTATATTAGAAAAAATAAATAGATAAAATTTTACAGCATAATTATCGCCCTTGTAGTTTGAGCCTAGTGGATTTAAAAAGTCTGCTTTGGCCAATCTACTTTTTCCATAAAAGTTAAATATCATCTCAAACTCTTGTCGATGAGAATCTAGTTGAGCAAAACATAACTTGTTCCAGGGCAAGCCCTATCTTTTGCCTTATGTAACATAACAAATAAAATTACAGAGTTAACAGAAAATTGAGGTTGAACTCTATAATGCTTTTTTGAAGGACGAGAAGTCTGATAGCTTACACTCTCCAGGAGCTTATGGCCAGTCTTGTATGGGAAGATGTGGGGACAAAGACGACACCAAGCCCTGCCAGTGCAGCTCCACCTGCGAAAAGTTTCACGACTGTTGTGACGATTACCACAAAATCTGCTATAGCTGTAAAGGTCGTTGTGGAGAGCACTTCCTCCACTCTAAACCTTGTCAGTGTAATGAAGATTGCTCTTCTCACCGAAACTGTTGTAAAGACTTCAGTGATGTTTGCAGAGGTAAGTCCATTCATGTACCAAGTTTCTGTCATAAAACCAGTTGTTAGTCCAAGTATTGCAATACCGGCAACTTCCATCAATTAGTCTTCTCTTGCAGACACGTCTCCACTTTCCTTTTCCAGTAAACTTTTTTCGCAGAGTGATCGTTTGTTTGACAACAGTAGTAAGTCTTTATCTTCATTCTCGAATCACGAAGAATATGTTTTAAGGACCAGAGAGAAAACACCTTAGTTAGTTCCTAAAGTCCATAAGAATATCTTTCTAGTACTTCCAAAGAAATGAAAGGAATAAGTAAAATATAATAATTCTAAAATGGCGTCATGCTGCAACACTTTTTTGGCACTTTACATTCACCAACTGACTTTAGGATGTGGTAATTAACATATACAGTAGTATACATCAAGCAGTGAAGCCTCTGGTTTAAATCAGCCTCCAAAATGGATTGCCAAACAGATAGTTTAAATGTAGTAGGAGTTACTTGCTAAAACCGGTAAACGATTCGAACATCGATAATTTTACAGTTTTCCATTTACCATCTACCTGGTAAGAAATACATAAGCATGTTACCTATGCCAGTGATAAAAAAGCCATTTGCAATCTTGTCTTTACACTAAGAAGACAAAGCTAAATGAAAGGAAGAAAAAATGTATTTTTTTCCAGAGGATTTGAATTCTATGTGTTCGATATTTTTAGGCGCCATTTCTCAAATGACTAGCTGGATTTATATCAGGATTGATATCTAAAAACATTGTTTACTTCAATAATTAATCAATAACAAGAGAGAAAACTGAGTCTCAGTTTACCATGTGCAAGACAAGCATTCTTCAGGGATGATAAGTAGTTACCAATTACAAATTTTAGCTTGGTGAATAGGGGAAACTGTAGGGTGAAGTAAACAACCTTGGCCCTACAACGCTTTATTGGTGGAACCACAGTTACTGGAATAAGACTATCATCAACTGGGGTGCTGGGGGTGTCTCTGTCAGCACACAGAAATCGAACTGAGCCACTGAATAGTTCTTTTAACCATAAAGCAAACTTACCCTTTGCCACAGACATCCTTCAACTCCTGAATAATGAATGAATCCTCTATGCTAAAATCTTTCACGACAATGGTAGCTTCCTGCACCCACAAAGAAGGCTCAACAGCCACTGAACCTTCCGACACGCATTGCACACTTCACCTCTCTCTCTTGCACCCATTTTCACTCTTTATATATATAATATATTAATGAATTATTATATATATATTATAGTTATATGAATAATATATTATATATACATACTCGTGTAACTTCCAATTACCAACGAACATGCAAGGTTTATATCACTCGTCATCACCTCTTTACTCTCATTTGAAACTAGTATAGTTTAACGCTCACTCTATAAGCTTAACGGAACTGGGGTACAAAGTCCAGGTGTGTCGTAAGTTGTTTTGCTCATTAACTCTGGTTCCAGACTAACTCCCAGTTAGTGTGTCTATGTCCCTGTTGTTATTTTCAATGTCCTGAGAATAGCAATAAGGTTGCTAATTTCCCTTGTCGATACATTGGCATTTATTTAATACACAGACACACATATATGCACACGGACACACACACATTTACATAAACGTCATCACTGGAAAGTTTGTCGGCTTGAGGAATAAGCATCATAATTATGAACGTAATTATGTAGAGAATGCTGGTTGAATAAATTGTAAAAGGACTTACGAAGACTTTTTTAAAAATTAGAATAAAGTGAAGGAAATTAGTGTGTAAATTACTAAAAAAAAAGTACTCCTTTCCTGAATTATTAATAGGGAAACCCAGTCATAATTATTGCCTCGCTAAAAAACAAAACTATCTGGTCATAATAACGGTAATAGTCATATTAATGATTATTATCAATATAGCTATCGTCACTCTCTATCCCATTAAGTCTGACGACCTTGGCACTCCAGGTCATGAAGATACCGCATGTGGCTGTGGGGTTTACCAACTGTTCGATTCACAGCAAATTCTTTTCTACGAAACTTTAAAATGATATAACTGACTGAGAAATATACTTCCATCATAGTTAAAAAAAAAAAGTACGGTCACCAAGCTTTTGAACGATAATCTTGGAACAAAAAACAAATTATATATTTTCTGCCTTCTGGTTTTGTTTAAAAGTAAAGGAAATCAGAACTAATGCATGATTTTACCAGCAATAATATTGCAGATCATCATAACTTTGAAGATAGAGTTATTCGTGGACCATACAGATATTTTTTTATCAACGATAAACCAGACATGAGCTCAAATGGAATGAACTCATCTGCGGAAATGATCAGATAATAGCCAAAAACAGATCAAAATATATTTGAATATTAATCTTAAACACACTTGTGGTAACTTCAATGACTTTCATCAACCTCTATTTCTGTAATAAGATAATTCTACTTACATCTGAATTTTAGAATGACGTTTTTCTAAGTTAGGATGGCAAAAATGTTACAGTTAATACGAATAAAGTACTCAAATGTAATGGATGTCTAAAAATCAACTTTAAAAACAAAGGTAGCTGGGGAGCTAAAGTTTTTATGATACTGAATCATTTTTCTTATCAAAAGAAGAACAGCAGCCGCCACAGCACTGGTCAACGATTTCTACTTTTGCAGGAAGCGTCTCGGACCAAGAGTTAAGGGAGCTGACCGAAGCTCTCCTCTCAGTTGATGTCAATAATGTTGGGATCTGTATAATCGTTGACCACCAGGGCCATGGCTCCTCTGGGGATCTGGCATCTAGGCCGTAAGAACTTTTTATACCTGAACTTTTTATACCTCTGACTTGGAATATTGACATCAGTGTCTATATGGAAATGAGAGTCAGCGCTCAGTAGGAAGAAGCTTTGTGTGAGAATGCTACGAATAACGCCCTTTATTCCTTTACATTTTCACTCGCAGTTACTTTGCGAACGTCCCTGCAGAAGTTTTAACCAGGCCAACGTACGCAGCCCTCATTAACCTTCAAGATAACTATAACCCCTACGTCAGCGAAGCCGAGGTCATTGGGCCTGAAGAAGACGCTGAACAGGAGGCCTTCCTCGATGCGATCATGGCCACGGAGGTCATGGCGATGGCGCAAGCTTTCATCGTCGAAAACCGTAAGTGTTCTCATCAGTGGTGGTCACTTTCGAAATTAGAACTCGGAAATAAGAACTTCAGAGACATCTTAAGTATTCAAGTTTGTTTATATTGACCATATATCTACCCTTATCTCTCTCTTTATATATATAAATATATATAATAATATATATATATATATATATATATATATATATATATATATATATATATTTATACAGTCGCCCTCCGTATTCACAAGAATGTGTACCAGACCCCCTTCCCCCCACCCCCCCGAATAGCTAGAACCCGCGAAAAGTTGGAACTCCTATAAAAAAAAACTTAAAATGGCCTATCTTGTTAGTTAAAACTCAAGAAAATCCCACTAAGACATTTTATACCTGTTTTTTTTAATAGCTTTACCTAAAAAGTATATTTTATGATGAAAATGATTAAAAAAACAGGAATTTGGGGATATTTCTCATAGAAAAATACTGCAAATAGGCGAATTTCCCACGAATAATGGGTAGATATGGTCCAGAGAGAAATCCGCAAATGTGTGAGTCCGCGAATCGGAGAACGCAAATACGGGGGCCACTATACATATATGATATATATATATATACATATATATATATATATATATATATATATATATATATATATACTATATATATATATATATATATATATATATATATATATATCAATTTAAGCAATATTAAAATGCAATACATGTGCAAAAATCTGTAACAGCTTGACTCTTCTGTTTTCATACACTAGGCTGATTTCGATGATTCTCCAATTCGAGCCTACAATAACCTGTTATTTCCCCTAATGGAAATAACACTGAAATGAACACATCTTAAAGGCACATGACTGCACAACAGTCTTAGTGGATTTTCTTAATCACTTCAGAGGTTCCTCACATGGCTTGATTGACATGATGGTTCAGTAAATCCGATGTTCAGTTATTCGCTTAAACACTGGATGCATTTTTCACTTCAGCACTCTGTTCCTGGGGTGTTTGTGAAAGGATGTGTTGTCATAACACGCAGTTTTAAGAAGAGCTATTAGTTCTTAATTCACTAAAAATAAAGTTCACTGAACATCTCCACTGGTGTTTTGACCATTATATAGGAATGCAACTGTCATTCTGGTTAGTAATGTTGACGACGGAGTCCTCGCATGCAAAATTAGGCACAACAAATGTAGATGTATGCCTACTTCTACGAAAAGAACACGTCAACATCAAAAGTGCGCTCAAAAGAGGATGGATGCAAAATGATGGACGTAACATTCTTGAATAAAGCACAGCCTTTACTCTCCGGAATGATCCAAGGCAGAAAGAACAGTCTCTGAACGACAGAATAATATGGCAGAACGACGGGAAGAAATGATAATTAATTAACAATGGCCTTAAATATACAGCATATTTCGTTTGAATAGTTTTACCAGAACGCTAATTTAAAAGGCCTCTTCTAGGGCTGGATCGAAGGATTAGTTAGTAATCTGATGCGGAAAGTTTATTTGTATTAAATAAGATTTTATTCAAGAGGTTGCGGTGTTGCAAAAATTTTAAAACAGATTCTCGATGAAATTATTTTTCATTTCACTTAGAATTTCTTTCATTGTGGGGATTTTGAAATATATGTTTTCTAGCACTCCGTTAAAATATGCTTTATAGATACTGCAAGTTTTGGAGTAATTTAGTTCATTATTTAACAGATTCCCTATTTAACGTTGGAAATACAGAATTATGCTGAATTTAGTACGTTTCCATACTCCATCTCGTTGATGTGTCCTACTGGCCGTCGCCTACCTCTGTTTATACTACATATATCATATATATATATATATATATATATATATATATATATATATGTATATATAAATATATATATTATATATATATAATATATATATATATATATATTTTTAATAAAATATATATTCCATTATATATATACCTATATATAATATGTATATATATATGTATATATATCTATAATATATATATATATATTAAATATATATATATATATACATATATAATATAATATATATATATATGATATCTATATATATATATATATATATGATATATGTATGTATAAAACAGAGGTAGGCGATGACCAGTAGGACACATCAGCGAGATGGAGTATGGAAACGTACGAAATTCAGCATAATTCTGTATGAATCACGGTGATGTGATAATATCATATATATATATATATATATATATATATATATATATATATATATATATATACATATACATATATATATATATATATATATATATATTATATATATGTATATATATATAATATACATATATATATATATATATATATAGTTTATATATGAATAATTATCACATCACCGTGATTCATACAGAATTATGCGGAATTTAGTAGGTTTCCATACTCCATCTCGCTGATGTGTCCTACTGGTCATCGCCTACCTCTGTTTTATACATACATATATCATATATATATATATATATTTATAATAATATATATATATATATATATAATAATATATAACATATGATATATATACATATATATATATATATATATATATATATATATATATATATATATATATATGAATAATTGAATAATTGTCACATCACCGTGATTCATATACCTTATTCGAGCTACAAATGTCCTTTAATATCTAATTCGCTCTACCTCGGAATTGATATATTTTCATATATGTAAACCAAGGGGCGGGGGATTTTTAGTGATAATAATTCCTCCGTCCCCGCATGGGATTGATCCACGTCCAGCGAACAGGAACGAAATCAGGACGACATTGACGTTACCGATTCGGCTAACAGTGAGGCTATAAGTTTATACCGATTTTGACCTTACAAATCACCGTCGAACTAAGTTTTTCGTAATTAGAATCGACATCCAACTCCCTCTACTATATTAGCCAATTCGAACGTTCGACGAACGTAGCCATATTATGAATAATTATCACATCACTGTGATTCATATACATTATTCAAGCTACAAATGTCCTTTAATATCTAATTTGCTTTACCTCGGAATTGATATATTTTCAAATATGTAAACCGAATGGGAATTTTTAGTGATAATAATTTCGTCCCCTCATGGGATCAAACCACTGTCCAGCGGACAGGAACGAAATCAGGACGACAATGACGTTACTGATTCGGCTAACTGGGAGGCTATAAGTTTATACCAATTCTGACCTTACAAATCACCGTCGAACTAAGTTTTTTGTAATTAGAATCGATATACAACACCCTCTACCATGTTAGCCAATTCGAACGTTTGACGAATGTAGCCATGTTGTAAATAATTATCATATCACCGTGATTCATTTAAATTATTTGAGCTACAAATGTCCTTTAATATCTAATTTGCTCTACCTCGGAATTGATATATTTTCGTATATGTAAACTGAAGGGGAATTTTTAGTTATAATAATTTCGTCCCCTAATGGGATCGAACCACCGTCCAGTGGACAGGAACGAAATCAGGACGACTTTCACGTTACCGATTTGGCTAACAGTGAGGCTATAAGTTTATACCGATTCTCACCTTACAAATCACCATCGAACTCAGTTTTTTGTAAATGTTCGTCATACGTTCGAATTGGCTAACATGGTGGAGGGGGTTAGATATCGATTCTAATTACGAAAAACTGAGTTCGACGTCAATGTCGTCTTGATTTCGTTCCTGTCCACTGGATGGTGGTTCGATCTCATGAGGGGACGAAATTATTATCATTAAAAATTCCCCT
>NC_087215.1:40424943-40474943 GCF_015104395.2 Macrobrachium nipponense
ATGTATGTGTATCATATATCCAGAACACATATGTAAAATATATGGATACAATTAGTCAAAGTGGGTGCTGTAGCTGAGAAGGCCAGCCTCCGCTCACGTTTGTTACTATTGTTAGTCCAGGGATTGCAGTCGCCTTACTGTCCACACGTACTACAGGTAAAGAGGCACTAACGCCCGTTGAGTTCAAGAAAGAGGACTTAGGCCAGCGACCCTAGCTCTAAAGACTTGTTACGAAACATGTGGGCCGTACCCTTCAGGCACCACCCACTGCAATATATATATATATATATATATATATATATATATATATATATATATATATATATATATATATATACCTATAAAGGAAGGGAAGAGGGAGAGGAAGAGGAAGAGGACAAGATGAAAAATTATCATGCAAAATTATTTGGTATTACTTTAACGCCAGGCCTGTAAGGCAAATATAGATGAAGAAGTTAAGTAACGGAAAGAACGTAAAGTCGAGAATGTAACAATAAATATAACAATGTAAGTCGCTGTGATTGGGGGAAGATTAAAATCTCGGAGAGAACGGATCAGAAAAAGAAAAAAAAAGAGAAAGTTTAAAGTTACAAAGCAGTCTTAAGGACTCCAGTACTAAGAGGCTCAAAGCAGTGAGCACCTTTAGTGCAGTAAACGTTAGACAGTGCTATGTAATGTAAAAGAAATCCCACAAATTCATTAGATCGTTAGAGTAAATGGCATCATCCTTATTTGACAACACTTGCATTTCTTTGGGTTGAACTACATTACAAAAAAGGAAGAAATATTGTTTCACTATGTCGTTTTAGTGTTCTTCTTAGCAGGTAGTTTTCTTCGTAAATGGCGAAGATATCATGCTTAGAAATATTCTTAAAGAGTGGATCTTTTAACTAGTATTAGTAATTATGACCTCGTATGAATAAAATGAAGCTGCGACTAATAAAAGTCTGTAAATAAACTTGTGACCAACGTAAGACGTTCCAAATATATACCAAATGACTAACACTCTAAATTTACGTTCAGAGGATCTGAACAAGAACCTATGAGATCGGCAGCAACATTTAGCTCTCATACTGACGTCAAGATCCAGGTGTGATATATTCTATATGTCCGGATTACAGGCTCGAACTGAAAGCGGCGCCACGTGAACAAGTCCCCTTCATACGGAAAGGTTGGCTTCTCGATCAGCGGTGTAACGTGCACCCTTTTTTGGTATCCTCAGTAAATAGTTTCCGATCCAGAACGAGACCCGGATGTAAACACGGAAGTCGGCCATGTTGTGGGTCAGCTGTGTTGAGCAAAAGCGACGCACGCAATCATGATAAGAACAATTTTTCGGTAATTTGCAATGATATTGTACCTATTAATCCTTTAAATATGTTAAACACTTGCAGTGTGTTTGGATGCCACAATAGGTCAAACAGAGACAGCAAACCGTATTACTTAGTCCCTTCTGTTGTGAGAAATCAATGAGATGAAACTCAAAAGATTAGTGAGAGAAGGAGAGCGCTGTGGATTTTCAGGATAAACAGGGCTCATTTTCAGCCGGCAAGACATACGAAAATCTGCTCAGATCTCTTCATTACGATGAGTGTTATTAATTTTTAGTGTAGTTAATGATAATGGCGAATAATGAAAGAATCCTAGGGCATACATATTCCACAAAGTAATTCATTCACAGCCACTGTGTTCTCTATCAAATGATAGATGATTTAGTGCCGCAAGTAAGTTCTTTTGGTCAAATCTTTAGAACTTGAAGTAGTGGATAGTGAATTATGTATTGGTTAAAATAGATAGTGAATATCAAAAGTGCAAAATATAGCTACTAGTGTTGTCGAAAATTTCTCCCCGACTGGGTAGGTTCTGTGTCCTTTGATGGGGTGGGACTATGATGATCTGGCTTGAGATTAAACTATGCTAATTTAACAAAATACATGAACTGAAAGGCAGACTCGCACCAACGGACAACTTACAAAAAGAAATAAACTTTAAAACAACTGATAACGAGGACCCAAATGCACACAAGGACAAGACAAGGAAGTTTAAAAAAACCGTGGAAAAAATCTCGTGACATGTCTCCAGGGTCCTGTCAGTGTCTAAATGTTTCACATAAAAAAACCTTGTTTATGCAACATTTCGCCTATTCGATTTCTCCAATTTCAATATTCACGTGAACTGCATTATTTCATATGTCCAAAACCGCATTTACCGCTTAAATCTATGAAGGGATACTTATTAAATCGCATTACAAAGTGTAACAAAGGCAATTATCCCTTTGTTTACAATAGTAAATTGTCGCTTCGACCGGTTTGGGTGACGTCACAAAATCACATGCGCAAATGAGTCCCAAACTCATCGCTAGAGCGGGACTACCTTGTCATTACTATTATCGTGATTGTCACTGAGTTGGAATTTCGTTTTTCTTGCAACGATACACACATAACCACAAACACACGCACTCAAGCACATTTATTTTGACCCGAGTCATTCCAATCTAATACATATTGGGATTTCAGGATACAGGCACTCAAATCACTGACCTCTGCCATTTAAAACGGAGAATCAGCAACCACAATATATGAATTCCTGAATGTTTCATTATATTAATTCTCAATATTACTCTTATCGCATTTCATTTATTGCAGGCTCTTCCTTTTAGTTTGATTCCACTCATGACCTATCTTTTTTTTGGAAATACCTAAATGCTTTTAAAGGTATCCTGTCCTACACAAGAGACTACGGCAGAATAAATACTTCTTGGAGTGAAGGAGTCCTTTCGAAAATCGCAAGCATGATTCATATTAAGAAAGTCCTTTTATTTGGCCATATAAGTATCCATTTTTCCCTCATATGGTTTTCCGTTTGTCTCTACAGACTTTCCTTCTGCCAAAAGTACTTCTTTTGATTCCTTGATTTCTTTTAAACCTTAGAGAATGAACACCATAGGAGACTCTGCCACTCATCCGTTACTACACAAGAAGTCTGATTAATTTCCACGAAGGCAAAGACATAAAAGGGCCTTCTGTCATTCTTCCTTGACACAACACTTTGATTTGCTTTTGCTTCATCATAAAAAATGTATTCATTCATTTATCATTGATACCTTTGGTTACCATCTCATTGCGCTTATGATCACCTAAGTAAGAAACTCAAGCCTTCAGTATAACAAAATAAGCTGATGATTTCTTAACCTGTTAAAGAATATCTTGTCCCTCTTCTTCACGAACACTGAAGATTCATACAGCTGAGAGAAATTACAATTCCTTGAAGAGGAAACTTGAAGGAATTACTTGGCCTCATCTGTAGTGGATCAAACTGGCATCACCTATCTTTGGGTTAGGCTCGTCTTCCATTCCACCACTTACTAATAGGTGATGGTAGATTAGTTACTAGCCCTAGGGAAAAGGCGGCACGGCTTCAAGCTTTTGAGTTAAGCAATCAGATGAGGATGTCACTCTCCCCGATACTTGTCATCCTGAACTTATTCTGACAATATCTGTATTTTGCTCCAGGAATGCTATGAAAATTCTGGATAATCTTGATAGCTGGGCTGGAGAAGATCCTGATGGTTTCTTCCCTTTGTTTAAAAAAAAAAAGGTTTCTAGTGTGTTGTCTCTCAAGATTGGTAGATTCAGCAGATTTTTAGGTTGATGTAGTATCTTTGCGGACGAGCGCAAGCTTTGTAATACAGTGCCTGTTCCAATAAATGTCATATCTGCAGACAGCAGTAACTACGGGCGAATCTTTATTCTCCCTGTGCTCTCCAAAGTTGCTGGAAAACTTATTTTTAAGCCACTATATAAGTATGTGGAATCTAAAGGATTGTTAGTTGATAATCAATTCGCATGTATGAATATATATGAATATCTATCTATCTATCTATCTATCTATCTATCTATCTATCTATATATATATATATTATTATATATATATATATATATATATATATATATATATATATATCTATCTATATATATATATATATATATATATATATATATATATATATATATATATATATGTGTGTGTGTGTGTGTGTGTGTGTGTGTGTGTGTAGAGAGAGAGAGAGAGAGAGAGAGAGAGAGAGAGAGGTAAATACAATGATGTACATACGAAATCTATTCACTAAACATTCGTGTGTCCGCGCACAGATATGGACTACATCCTGCCATCCCGTTTATCTTGACTTTCTCTGGCAAAAACATATAGGACACTAAAAGGCAAGTACTCAAATGTCATTGTGATAAGGCTATCACATCCTGAGAAATCTGACAGTTATTTCAAAGTGCTCCTTAGCTTTACGTCTATTGTGCGCCTGAACTTAGTACTAATACGTAACAATTCTATCTGTTCAGATGTTGCTGAGGTGTGTGGTCTCAAGAACCGACAATGCTGCTATTAGGATTTTAGCTTTGATAATCTTAGCTACAGGTAAGAGTTTTAAGATTTTTTTTTTTACTGGCTAGAGCGCTTGCCGGTAGTAATATCTATGGGGGGAGAAAAATTTCTTTAGATGTCGAAGAATTTTGCTTTGAAAAGAGTGCCATTGCAGCAAAAGAAAAGATGGCTTATTTCTTTAACTGTGTTCCCCCTAACAGTATTTAATGTAGCACTTCATATGAAATAAGTTATTACTGAAGACATTAAGTGTGAACAATATCGGTCAAAACAGACAAGACTTTCCACAAAGCAGAAAATATGATTTGATGCAAACAAGTTATTGCACCGCGAGTTTTACATTTTCACGGAGAAGGTAAAATAACCCAAATTCAAATCCAATAGTTTCTTGTACGGCGATTCTTATCTGAAATAAATCCCTTTTAAGGCTAATCTTCAACCAAAACACTTGTTGAGGAAGTTGCGAGGCTATTTTAATAAGGTGTCCAAATTCAAATAGATATATTGGCTATGAAGAAAAGCGAGAATGGAATATAGTTTATAGGCCTACTCATACCAAATTATGTAAAAGAACTTTTCGAGCCACACAGGAGATGATAGAAAATATAGTAATGGAGTCAAGGTATAGCAGATGCTGAAATAAGTATGTTTGAGCATGAGGCTGTAGCGTATTTGAATAGGTTGTCCTAGGGATGAAAGAGATGTGTACGCTTTGAGATTCAAGACGAAATTTAAGATTCATTCCTTCAAAAGTTGTAACAGTGACGTCCAAGTTATATAGCAAATGGTATCAACTTTGGCAACCAAACTGGGCCAGCCTAACTGTGTACATGGTGACATTAAGAAGAGCTAAAAAATATTCATGTAAGATGTGTGTGATGATTGAATAACAGTTTTCTATTTCAGTTTCAGTTGGAGTTCAGGCGGAAAAAGTGGCTTCTCTTTTTCCCTTCTATGGAGATATAACATTCCATCCTGCTCTGCTTGCAGGAGCTGCCGTAATGTTTGCTTCAGGATGTTTCTCAATCGACGCTTATAATACTAGTGATTAGTTTATACTAATTAGAGAATCTGGTGCAGATAATTTCTGGGGTAAAAAATTTAATTCATATATTTCTCTTCAAAGCGTAACTGTGAATTCCTTCAAAACATAACTGTGAATTCCTTGCCTCCCCTTTATTATTAATGTCTGACGATGTTTATCGGCTTTCATAGAGCAATATTCATTATTTGAATGAATTAGTTTTTTGGCATTTTATTTTCTGTGAGTTTTAGTCTGCATACATTCCACTTGCATTGATGGATAAAATCGCACAAATATTACCAGGTAGACCACGGAGAGAAAGACGGTTACAGTATTAGTCTTCAACAAAGGACAGTGGAATCTGGAATATGAATAATGTTAAAGAAGCCCAGTGCCTGAAGGTTCAGATGAAGAATAGTCATATCAAACAGACCTTGTCAGATATTACTAAAATTGCTCGTAATTCAGAAGAATAAAGAGTAAACTGGAAGGAAAGCAACATTTTCTGAAAGGATTTTCAACTAAAGACATTATCATTGGATAAGCAGCCACACTATGCAGTTACAAAAAATCTAAGAACGACTGGGACTATGTCTGTAACGCATAAACGAAAATATAGTGAAGGCTATTTTGTGTCTGCTAGACATAGAATATTATGAATTATAAGGAAAGGTGTTTTAAAAGTTCACAGAGTCAAACACCTAGAGCCGGGTCAGAGGCAGTGATGTGCTAAAGCTGGTTGGCATGAAAAACTTATTTTGTTCGCTTCAGTAATCTGGTGTGAAGATATCTCGATGTTTTTAAGTAAGGAACTGCAAAACTCTTTTGTGTTGTTTCACTCCAATGTATAATTCCAACAGAAGCCTGCAGCCAGTCATGTGTAGGAAGATGCGGAAGGTCTGAGTCTGGAGCTACTTGTCAGTGTGGTTCAAACTGTGCCATTTACAGTAACTGTTGCACAGACTACAACGACATCTGTCTGTCATGCAAAGATCGTTGTGGGGAACGTTACCTGAAAGCCAAACCATGTCAATGCAACAGCAAATGTCAACGCTACAGAAACTGTTGTTCAGACTATGGAATCTTATGTAAAGGTGAGTTTACTTGTCTATCTTGATGACAGCCCGAGTGATCTACTAAATCCGCAATCATTATTTTGTTAGATGTCTGACATTTAAAAAATGGAGAGAAAATTGTGAGCTCTGGTTGTTTTTGGCTACTTCTATGTAGAAAAGTAATAAATAAAGTTCCTAATAATCTCTGTGAGAACATATTTAAAAAAAATCATGTGGATGATGATGTGCTATGTATTTTAGAATGATTTTTGACTAATATGATTAAGTTATAACATAGCTGTATCTGCAAAAGAATATCAATTTTCGTAGACTTAGGGTAAGTAAAAAATGGAGGCACACATTATGAATTTCATAGAAATCGACTGACAGGTGAGAATGATAACATCATGGATACCCTACAGATCAACAACTTTCTTTTAAGCTAACTTCCACCCTATGGAACTTCTTTCCCTAACCTGAACGACGATAACAGTAATTCCTGTCTTGACATTGGATGGACCATTCAGTTTATTTAGTGACGTAAATTCCAGAGCCTGAAAATTTTGCTTTTGCCTTTTGACTTAGAAATTCTATAAGGTGCTGTAATATTGGCTTCTTATAATTTTGTTTCCTGAATACACAAAGTAATACAGTGTGTGTTTCATGTTCTCCATGAATTAGTTCATGATGTCAGTTTACAGAAAAAAAGTATTCACCCTCCCACGGTAAAGTAAGCTTTTCTTTACTTTACTGTAAAACTATAGTACAATTTTATTCATAGTATTACCGATATCAGCAATCAGAAATTTGCGAGGCTGTAACACTGTACCCAAGAAGAGAAAACCAGATAGACATACAGGGCTAGAGCTTACGAAACAACCAGATCCAGAGGCAAAGCCAAAAGCTCTTGGGCTATCACAGTCAGTTGGAAGAATAATTCAACCACCCTTTCGATAAGCATTAGAATGATCAACAATCACCAAACATAATTTTCTATCATCTTCAGATTCTTCAGTCTTCGTGATGAAAAGGCAGTAAAAAATATTGCTGGTTTGGGTTGCAATATATGAATCACTAACAAAAGTTTTAATTCCTGCCACAAACAGGACATTTGAAAAGAAGGGTACTCATTTCTAATATACACTGCCAACACCATTGATATAAGCATGGCATTGCATTCAAGAAGTATTGGTTTCTTGAAACCTTAAATAAGTTCAACTGAGTCTCATTTGAGAGACCAAAGTTTCTGTACTTGATAAAATATGATGGGCACGCTCCATTGAATGATTCGAGTCTTTTTCATAAAAACCCTAAACTCAAATATGAATGCTTGCAGAAACATCATAGCACCATAGCTGCGGACATTTTATCCAAAATAATATACTAGTTGACCAAGTTATGCTGGATGTACTAAAGATAGTAAAGCCTTGGAAGTTGTGAAATTTTTCCCACCCTTCATATTTGAGTCGGGTTTCTTCAGAAAAACTTGGATCTGGCAACGGTATGTCGTTAATGGTGCTCTTGGTACTAGATTTGTCTTATTGAAGAATCTTGGTAGAATGCTGGCGTATAATTCAGTAATATTACAAAGGGTAAAACTACATCACATGACACTGGTGCTGTCTAATCAGTACAAAAGTGATATACAATGAAGATGTTACAGCATACTTCAAAACAAGCCTGGACAGTAATAATGATATGAACATGAAAATGGCTATATACAAAAGAAAAATAAACAGAATCCATAAACAACATGGCAAAGCACCAAATAAAAACTATTCAATGTGGTAGATGCAAAGCAAAGATGCCTCCAACCATTTGAGCCAGAAGAATAGTAGTGATGGTTTTGAAAATAATGAGCAGGGGTAAGCATAAAGAAAAACATAAGGATAAGAGGGCAATCTCTTAATCAACCACTAGGCAACCTTGTGATATTTATTAAGCATGTCTAATACACCATTAAAAATGAGGAAGAACAGTTGAAAAAAAAAGCACACTTGTATTTTCACTCAAGCAAGATAACTAATCAAAGAGAGGTAGAAAGACTACAGTACTATCCAAGACGTAAGTAGCTACCTACTAGAACTGTTTACCAAACCTAAAGAGGTCTCTACACTAACCATGTCAGAAAAGCTATCACTCCTTGAACTGCTGAACAGTTGTAATAAAAACAAAATGTAATGGGAATGAAAGTTGCAATATACGTACCCTGTGCTACCAATTGTGTAAAGAGTGAAGAGATGTTTATGTATGTAGACTTTGTAGAGTAAATGTAGGCTAGGAATGGAACTGTACCTAGAAGGGGGTCCAGAATCAGACTGTCAGGCCAGTCCCTCAAGAATCTGGCGGTAGTCTCTCAAGGAGGTGACTGGTGTAATGTCTAACTTACTACAGTGACAACTTTTGCTAAATTTGAGGCTTTCTGCTACGTGGTACTAACGTTTTTGCTACTTGCATGTTTTTGGAGATTGCTTAAGTTATAATTTAGCCCAAGTTTCTTCAACAGTATCTAAGCCTTTGTCTTGTATGGCTGACAGTCTAAAAAACTAGTCTTGGGCACAAGAAACTTACGGAACGTCAGAGGGACAGTCTTGGGAGAGTAGAACCTTCCCGTCGAAAACGAATGCTACAAAAAAATAGAACAATAAAACTTTTCTAGCCTTACCTAAAAGGTTTGAATTTTTGGGCGAAGCGTTCTGCAGTGTATATTCCTTTTACCTTTCTCCGAGAACTTACAGATGCAAGTTATATGCTCCTCTTCAATGTGAATAATACTAGTCCGGATCATTAGTATCTGCCCTTTGGTAGAGACATTAAAAATTTCCGTAAATGTATTTTCAAAAGGTCAAACATATGTTTTTTTATGTTGATTAGAAGATGGCTAATAGGTTTTTGAAAAAAGATTCATTCTTATACTTTCGAAACATCATAAGACACTTCCTTGCCATATAAAATTACCAATTCAAATGTCCACCATTATAAATATTTTGTTCCCATAGTCTATGTATACAAATTAGAAAACATCTATTTGTGCGTTTGTTTGTAAGAATGTTATACAAATTCACACTTCTTGACCGATTTTGACGAGATTTTTTACCATAGATTCCCCTCCTTCACCAGGAGGGTTTTAGTCAAAATCCAAAATTCAAGGGCCGTTTCTAACATGGTTAAACCATTCTTTTTTCATATCACCTCATTTTTACAAATTCACATGAACGCTATACAAATCCACATTTCTTGAAGGATTTTGATGAGATTTTACATATTAGTCAACATCAAACCTGGAACGGTCATGGCGAAAACAGAATTAAAATTGGACTATTGATTGGGTAAAGGGGGTTTGTGGGAAGGGGTGAAATGTAAAAATTACCAAAAACAACATATATTAGTGTCTAATCCGTAGTTTTTGAGGTCACTGAGAAGAATAGCGACACTCCCAATGCCTTTAAGTCCAAGTACAGCCCCAATAGGGGAGGGAAGTGAGAAGGGGGTGCGAAGGGGGTATTATAAAAATTACCAAAAACGACTGATATTACGTAGTGTTTAATCCATAGTTTTCGAAGTCCCTGAGAAGAATAGTGACGCCCCCAATGCTCTTTAAGTTCAATAGGGAGGGAGGTGGGAGGGGGGCGAAAAGGGCGTGGGAGGGCGTTGACATGTAAATATAATAAAAAATGACAGACATTAGTGTCTAATCCATAGTTTTAAGGGTTGTTGAGATGAATAGTGACACTCCCGATGGCCTGTAAGTCCAAGCTCAGCCCTGATATGAGAGGGGTGAGAAAGGGGTGGGAAGGGGATGACATGTAAAAATAACCGTGTAATCCATAGTTTTCGAGGTTGCTGAGATGAATAGTGACACTCTCAATGCCCATTAAGTCCAAATTCAACCCTGATAAGAAGGGGGCTGTGAAAACGGGTGGGAAGGGGGTGACACTAAAAAATAACCAAAAACCACAGATATTAGAGTCTAATCCATAGTTTTTGACATCACTTGGATGAATAGACACTCCTGATGACCGTCAAGTCTAAGTTCAGGTCCGATAGGAATGGGGGCCAAGAGGTGGTGAAATATAAGATGTCAAAAATGCTGGGCAATGTAGCTGAAGCAACTATCTTAACAGGAATGAGAGAGAGAGAGAGAGAGAGAGAGAGAGAGAGAGAGAGAGAGAGAGAGAGAGAGAGACATTCAGAGATTACCCGAGCAGCGCCATATTGGTTAGCTAGTAACTTACATGTGACGTTGTTCAAAATATCTTGTTAAAACTTTTACGTTTGATCAAATATATCAAACGAAATAAAACCATTTTCAAAGTATTGCATCACTACATTTATTTGAAAAAGAAACTTGAGATTTTATATATTTCAGCAATGAAAGTTTCATCATGAAAACTAGAGTGACGTTGCCTACATCATTATTATCAACAAGTGTTTATGCTTAACTCTAATGAACGCGTAAGAGACATGGCTGTATGTAAATTGACCGTTTTATAAATAATTACACGCTCACATGTGTTTAGTGAATGATCTCACACACACACATATATGGATAAGAACTTGTAACTTTTAAATAATCATAAGCAACTTTATTTGTAGACCATGTTTTACGACACGCATATTTTCTTATTTACAGAACATTGCAGCGGGGAAAACACATGAACCTTGTTTCTTTCTCGCTTCACAAAGTGCAGTTAATGTTCACTTTTCATAATAACGTTGATGATGAAAGCATGGCTGGGTGTGCCTTCAATCTTACTTTGCTCATACCTTTCCAGCTTAGCACCTCCCGTTTGCCAACTGAAGTTTGTGTCTCTTGTGCGCCAAGATCTTGAGCCTTTTGAATTTAGTGGGACTCACATTCCCAGACAATCTGCCTGTCCATATTCTATTCCGCCTAAGATTATAATTCTTGTTTATTCCCTTATTCTCCTATTGAGTACACTCGCACCTGATGATACATGCGTAAATACTGGGAAAGTCTGAACTAAAAGGATTATTTCAATTATCCACACCAAAGATGACCGTTACTTGACAGAAGTGTGTCCAGACCATATGGTGAATGACAGTTTATGCATGGCACTGCCCCCTTGGTTTTTGAAGGAGAAACCCTCCTAACATTGGCTCACCAATCAGACGTCACCAGATGAAGTCCAACCACTTTGAATGGGTTGTAAAAGCTCCTATACAACTATCTACGGTTCAGTGAACACTAGTACTTACCCAGTTGCCAAAAGTTTCTGAAGAGCTTGCTGCACGGCATCTGTACTTCTAGTTTACTCAGAGTGCTGTCCTATCAAACGCCCGTCCATCTTGAAGTAAACGTCCTAAACACTGACCCGCTGTTGGATTTACGCCTTTTCATAGCATAAAAATATGGGTTTGGGATCCCTAGCACATTTTGGGCCATTACGGACAGCAGTTTGTAAAGCTGACAGTTATTTTCATTACAGTCATCTTCGTACTTGTTACTATAACTTTTTGAATAACTTTTGCGGGAGGGAATGACCTTATGAAACTGGAATAAGTTTCTAAATAAAGAGAACAAAAAAATGTATTGTTAAATCACTGATGTACATCATTTTGCAATCGGTCATCTTTAAAACTCGATGATACGGGTATAAATACTTAATTTTTCTTATTCTAATGTCAATCCTTTCGAATTTATGACATTCTTATATTTTCTGCATACGCTGTGCTAGGAAAAAAGATTATATCTTGCCTGTGAAATCATTTTCACTTCAAATAATCTTTTAGGTTGACAGTGTTGCAACGACCATCTTTCAAGACCGATTTAGTGTTATCAAAAGGCTCCATTGCTTGAAATGGCAGTCAATGAGTGCCCTGGCCAGCATCCATCAAGTAAAGGATGATCTCCAGTTAGGATGATTATGAATCCTTTTATATAGAGTTTCTCTTAATTCACACAAGCATATTCAAATGTGAATGTACAATGGGAGAGAAGAGTTCTAACATTAGGGACTTAAGGAGACTTTCGTTTAACAAATATATATTTGTAAATCTGAAGGGAAACATCTGCATAATTTTCCATCTCTTGTAGTGTTGCTTGGGAGTCTGCTCTCTCACCTGCACTCTTCCTCTTCTGCATTCATGAACTTCTCATGTGTAGTTCTTTCATTCATGATTTTTTAGACAATTAAACCATCCATATATTTCTACTTCCTTTACAACCTGTCCCTTTTCTTTTGTCCTTATTCAGTTTCGAATTCGTTCTTTCTTTGTCCATTAACTTTAATCTTGTGGGCCCCTCCGAATGAGGATTCTGTACCAAATGAAGATCAAAGGCTCCAAAATGATCACTAGCCATCTTCTCTTAAATAAATGGCTCATTCTTTCTGATAGTGTTCAGGTTATTTAAACATGTCTTGGAGATTATAATTTCGTTCAAATTTCTCAAAATTCTCTTAAAAACACTGCTCTCTGTTCACACGGCCAAGTTTGTTTATTTATCACAATTATAAAAGCTTTCTACTGGTCTCATCCGTTCTTGTTAGGAATATTGCTCTTAAATTTGGGATACTTTATCTTTTGCCCCTTTTCTCAGTGAAATTAAATCCAAGGCATTTCATCTGATCAGTAGCCCTATTCATACTCTGTTGGGCTTGTTGCCACAACTGTGCAAGCTATACAGTGCATACCCCTTGAACAGGTTTACAAATGGTCCATTGACCAAAAAAAAAAAAAAAAAAAAAAAAAAAAAACAGGGAGCAAAAGGCACATTACCCTTCTGCTGGTAGTTTGGGTTTTAGACCTGCAAAATCCCAACCAACGAACCTTGAAGGTAAATGAATGAATTTACTAATTTGATTGACTGTCTATGTTATCAATTGTTAATCTGCGTATATCAACTCAATTTCCTTAGCACAGAAAGAAAGGACGCTTGTAGGATTGCATTTCATTAACTTGTAATTACCTGCAAACGATATCTTTGTAGCATGATGTCATTCATTTCACTTCAGCCATGAGTTAAGACATTTAATCATTATATTTTCTGCACATTTCTATGGTTTTGCTGTTTTACGCTCTACAACTTCGCTCATCACATCACGCACAACATAGATAACATAAAAACCGGTTACATTTAATCAGAGCAAATAACATCAAAAGAATCCTAGGCCACTTCACCCCTTCTAGAACTGCACACACATGCCGGAACCCTTTTAGACACAAGGGGATAATTCTTGGGCCTACTTTTGAAGAGCCCGAGTAATCATAGCATAACTGCAGTCTGTCTGCGATTAGATTGGGGTGCTGGAAATTCGCGCCTCTTTCTTTAATCGACTCAGTGAGGGGATGAGCGACAGAAAAGCGGCGAAAGGGAACAAAATAAAGTTTTTCCTTTCCTCGTAGTTGGTTGGTCTTGCAAATTTGATGACATCTCTGTAGCGCCCAGCTGAAGGGCCATTCAGTAGGTAAATCTCAACATTCATGCGGCATGGAGATGTTAAATACAAAATGGAGGTGTTACCTCTAGGATGGCACTACTGCGGGCATCAATTTGTACGTTAATGGCTTAATTAATTAAGATTTCATTTTTATTTGAATGATTTTTTCTTTGTCTCATGCCAATGACTGGCTGACCCCTTGCTTCTGGCTCTGACAGTAGAATGGATCAACATACTAGTGTAATTCCATATAATCCATGTAATCACGATCTTGCTCTCATATCTTATTAGCTTTCGATTTTATTTAGCATACACGGCCATTGTTTACACGTCTTATGACACCTATAGTCATCGTTAAGACAAGCCTCATGGCTCAGAGTTTTATTGTCATCTTCTTCGCCGATCCATCATAACCCTTTTTTACCCTGGATTTGTTTGTTTCTACTGTTCCTTCTTACAACATGACTTTCATTCTCATTTTCTTTATATTTGCATGGTTATTTCTGACTTCCAATTTTTCGGATTCTTTTACATATCTATATATTGACATGGAGCAATGATCGATCTCTTTTCACCGTTGCCTATCCTGCTAGTTTTCTCTCTCACATGACCATTTCTTTTTTCATTTTCTTTGGGCTCTGTCTGAACAACCCAAATTTACCAGGGCTCAAGGCGAGTCACTCCATTTCTCAGGCCTCTTCATATTGCACTAAGTCCCCTGACTACCCTGTAGAAATCAGTCATTCTCGGATGACACGGTTTTGTGACTTTTCGTTCTGTTTCCAAACTTTGGAGCTTTCTTCCTGAATCTGTTTTGCTGGCTCGAATGGCTCTGATAACCTCGAATATTTCAAGAAGACGATTAGCCTCTTCCTTTGGTAATAAGCTCCTTCATAACATTCACCCTTATTTTCCCTTTCACTCGGGTCTAGGCCAGACAGGGGCATTGCATTGTACAAAGAAATACAAAGGGGAATGGAGAGGAGCATTGCGACAAATTTTTCTGAACGAAGCCGCTAAGTACTTGCATATGCAAGGTTTGTATGCACGGCTGACGAGCATTTTAATGAACTGGTCGACTTTTTGAGACATGCAGCTATCATTTGTAACTATCATTCTTCTTTGTGAGTTTTGTTAAATCGTCAAAAACAATAAACTATAGTAAAGCGGTCTTTGAGCAAACCATTACCACCAGTCCAGCCATTTCCTGAGCAGTGTAGAACAGCATTTTCTTTAATCAACCAGCCTACGCAACATTACGATTTATTGAATGATACAGTCTTTATATGATCGGAACTGTGAACATTTCTTCTCGAATGACTTAGCACAGATTAACCTAGAACTTAATTTCCATTATTCTCAGCAATGCAGAAAAAGTTACATGGTAATCTGAGTTTCATAAGCTTCAGCATGCCAGAAAGCAAATTTTTCTTGTGTATGCTATCAATAATGGCGGCAATATAAAGAAGGGCCCTAAAAATGCTTATGTACCTTTCGAAAGTCCGGATCAAGGAATTATAATTCAGGACAATTATTGCTCGAAAATGAACAGACGTATGGATACAGACAAGTAAAAAATGCGTCGAAGTTTCTTTGGCGCAATCGAGTGTTCTGTACAGCGTATAATGCTGTATGAAACTCTCAGCTGGCCGTTTGGCCTGTGTTGTTGCGTTACCAGACGCACTATCATGACTAAATTTAATCTTAAATAAAGTAAAATCTACTGAGGCTAGAGGGATGCAATTTGATATGTTTGATTATATGAGGGTGGATGATCAACATACCAATTTGCAGCCCTCTACCCTCACTAGCTTTTTAGATCTGATGGCGGACAGAAAAAGTGCAGAAGGATAGGCAAAGCCATCTCAGTAGTTTTCTTTTCCAGAAAACTAATAAAAATATTAATGCATGCAACGAATTGTGGTTTACTCTATATGGGTCTGTTTTTTATTTTATTTACTTATTGAAAAAGTAATAAGATGCTGAATTTAGTTATAATAATAATAATAATAATAATAATAATAATAATAATAATAATAATAATAATAATAATAATAATAATAATAATAATAATAAACAGAGCACTGGGGCAATATCTGAAAACCAGTGAAGACGAGTGGCTCAAGAGTGCATGGGAAGAAGGACTAATAAAAGTAGACGAAGACCCAGAAATATACAGAGACAGGAGAAAGACAGACAGAACAGAGGACTGGCACAACAAACCAATGCACGGACAATACATGAGACAGACTAAAGAACTAGCCAGCGATGACAATTGGCAATGGCTACAGAGGGGAGAGCTAAAGAAGGAAACTGAAGGAATGATAACAGCGGCACAAGATCAGGCCCTAAGAACCAGATATGTTCAAAGAACGATAGACGGAAATAACATCTCTCCCATATGTAGGAAGTGCAATACGAAAAATGAAACCATAAACCACATAGCAAGTGAATGCCCGGCACTTGCATAGAACCAGTACAAAAAGAGGCATGATTCAGTGGCAAAAGCCCTCCACTGGAGCCTGTGCAAGAAACATCAGCTACCTTGCAGTAATAAGTGGTACGAGCACCAACCTGAAGGAGTGATAGAAAACGATCAGGCAAAGATCCTCTGGGACTATGGTATCAGAACGGATAGGGTGATACGTGCAAACAGACCAGACGTGACGTTGATTGTCAAAGTCAAGAAGAAAGTATCACTCATTGATGTCGCAATACCATGGGACACCAGAGTTGAAGAGAAAGAGAGGGAAAAAATGGATAAGTATCAAGATCTGAAAATAGAAAAGAGAAGGATATGGGATATGCCTGTGGAAATCGTACCCATAATCATAGGAGCACTAGGCACGATCCCAAGATCCCTGAAAAGGAATCTAGAAAAACTAGAGGCTGAAGTAGCTCCAGGACTAATGCAGAAGAGTGTGATCCTAGAAACGGCACACATAGTAAGAAAAGTGATGGACTCCTAAGGAAGCAGGATGCAACCCGGAACCCCACTCTATAAATACCACCCAGTCGAATTGGAGGACTGTGATAGAGCAAAAAAAAAAAAAAAAAAAAAATAATAATAAGAAGAAGAAGAAGAAAGAAGAAGAATGAGGAGGAGTAGAAGAAGAGGAGATGACAAAGAAGTAGATAAAAATGAAGTGTTGATGCGCTTATGACAACAAATCTCTTATTCTTTATCTAGACATATGCTCAGTCATCTTGCGGGCCTGAATGGTAACGATAGGCATAAAAATAAGAATTGGACACATGAAAATCAGCTGACCAGGTGCACTAGAACTTAGCATGACACCAGTCCTTCCATCAATCCTTACATCGGTTTATGTTAGACTAGAGTTTGCAGTGAAAGTGAGTTTTCTGGTCTTCTGTTTAGGACGATGGACTTACGCAGGTGGTAACATGAAACATCGTGAACCCCTTATGTCCTATTGTGTTCCAACTACGTAACAATAAATGAGAAGAATATGAAAAGAATAAAAACAATATAAGCAAGAACAATCACCAGCATGCTGTTGGAATAATTTCATTATGGATTAGAATCAAGCAAAATATATTAGTTAACATCATCAGAGAACAGTGATTTCTTTTCCCTTTTCATTTTGTATGCCATGGCTTTCGAGAGTAGTCCCCGAAACTTTTGAATCTTCGGCTTTAGATGACTTGAATTGTTAGTTATTGTGTTGGAATCGACATCCTGTGATTCATTGTTACAGGAATAAGTCCGATGAAACAAAACCTTGTCAGACACTTGTTTTCCGAGTAACACCTGTGGCACTTTTCAGGTAGCCTACATATGTTTAGAATGAGTCATAGTAAGATACTAAGGTAGACACACAAACTTACAACCGTTTTCAACATACGTACTCGAGTAACTGGATAGGGATTTTCATCTATCATCTTCCTTCAAGAGGCACACTAACTTTTATGTCAAATCGAAGACTGCAACACATACGCAAACGCAGATACTTGTACATATCTACAAAGCCACAGTTCATGTGGGTACTTAGAGATGTATATCTTTTATATGAGACTGGTTTCGTCAATTGCAATCAATTTTAGAGAAAAAATGAGCTCAAAGTTTAAATGGTGCTACACGAAAATGGGTTGTATCTAGCCTAAGTAGACGCAGCAATAGCTGATCTGGCCGTCGGCGGTCACAGAATTGGGCGTGGCTTGTTTCTGTGGAGTTCCCAAGGGCACTAGACTCCGCCCGCCAGCGCTAGACCGTCACCCAACAGTTCAGGCCAGGCATTTCACAGTATCCCTTTTATCAGCAGTACGAGGAGTTTCATGCGTGGCAAACACATCAAGTTCTACTGGTCTGTCTTGTTACACCTTCACACAGTGACGTGTTAAAGTTAACAAAGCAAGAGCTGCAGTAGTGTTGATGCGATCGTTTCATCCAAGACGTTCATAAGAGCCTACATCCCTCAAATCAGTGACCCTTCTGAGATTAGATCTGTTTTCTTGCCGGAGAGGAATTCTCGGAACCAAGACGTACTACCTTGAAACGATGAAGTGGAAAGGGTGTTTGCTGTTGGTGTTCTGCGCCATTACAAGTAAGTAATTGTGGTTAATCATTGTGAAAACAGTAAATGGTGAAGAATGAGTAACGTTCATTCAAGCATCGTCAAAATCGGGAATCCTCTTCTACGGACAATAATATTTGCGTGTCAAGTTTTCTCACTTATTGAACATATGTTCGAAGTTTTACAGTAGCCATTGATATATATATATATATATATATATATATATATATATATATATATATGTATTGTATGTTATGTATGTATGTATGTATGTATGTATGTAT
Source organism: Macrobrachium nipponense (assembly GCF_015104395.2). Classification (NCBI taxonomy): domain Eukaryota; kingdom Metazoa; phylum Arthropoda; class Malacostraca; order Decapoda; family Palaemonidae; genus Macrobrachium; species Macrobrachium nipponense. The sequence continues at coordinate 40,443,643 of NC_087215.1, forward strand.
GTATGTATGTATGTATGTATATACATACATACAGAGTGGGTGTATAATTATTATGTGCTGAAATGTTTTACTGAATTTCCCAAAAATATACACTGGCACATAATAATTAATAATGTAAGCCTCATATTCCATTTCATCTACTTGTATGTTAACTGCGGAAATACAGCGTTTAATTTCTTATTGTATAAGTATAATATATATAAATATATACATATGTATATATATACATACATACATATATATATAGATATATATATATATATAAGTATATATATACATATGCATATATATATATATATATACTATATATGTATATATATACATATATATATGTATGAATAATTATCACATCACCATGATTCATATAAATTTCGAGCTACAAATGTCCTTTAATATCTAATTCGCTCTACCTCGGCATTGATATATTTTCACATATGTACCGAAGGGGAATTTTTAGCTCGAATGATACATATGTATATATATACCTATATATATATATATATATATATATATATATATATATATATATATATATTCTTGCCTGTTTGCGAATGAAATCAAGCATATTTCAAGGTGACCAGTGTCGCCCCTTTAGGCTACCGGAAATGTCAGCCTGAATGTGAGTGATAAGCAGGTACACAGTTTGCGCAAAACCAGAAATTTCTGCATTTGTCAGTGGCAATTTCGCCTCTCGTTTCGGTAGCCTTTTAGTATTAGAAATGTACTCGTCTTACGTAGAAAAAAACAAACAAACAAATCACGCCAATGCCCCAGTGTACGACGATAACCAATTATTCTGAGAGAGAGAGAGAGAGAGAGAGAGCGAGAGAGAGAGAGAGGAGAGAACATTTCTCTTGTATCTCATCAGCCTACGCCTTCTCGGTGTCGAGAAATTCCCGATTTGTGAAAAAAGTTAGCACGGGATGATCAATGGATGTGGCCAAGCAACTACGTCACATATTTCTTGTTCGGTGATAATGGGTTTGACTGGGGAGCGTGAACATGGGAGTATTAATGTTGTAATCTCTTTTTTTTCAGGTATCAGATATCTTCTTTAAATTTCAAGTAACGAGTTTAATTCTACTATTTGTCGATATTATTCCAAACACACACACAATATATAGATATATACATGTATATATGTATATATTATATATATACATATGTATACTCTATATATATATATATATATATATATATATATATATCTATATATATATATATGTATGTATATAAACATATATATATATATATATATATATATATATCTATATATGTTACAGGGAATATGTGAAATGACCAATTCGCTTAGGAACATTGTATCCACACGGGCTAGTAATCTCTTTTTTTCAGTTACCAAATATCTTCTTTAAATTTGAAGTAACGGTTCTAATCTTACTATTTGTCGATATTGTTCCAAACACACACACACACACAGCACACAGAGTAATATATTATATATATGATAAATATATATATATATATATATATATATACTATATATACATATAGATATATATATATATATATAGAATCTATTATATATATATATCTTATATCTATATATACAATATATTACTAGATATATATTTTATATATATATATATAGTATATATACATATATATATATATATATACTATATTATTATTATATATAGATATATATATTATATATTATTATATATGTATATATATATATTATATTATATATATATATATATATATATATTATATATTATATATATACATATATACTATATTATTACAAGGAATAGTAGAAATGACCAATTCGCTTAGGAACATTGATCCCCCACGTGCTAGTACTAAATACAGTGAAACAGTAGTGATTCATCTACACATTTGATCCACAAAGGACTAGTACCAAACAGGGCTAAACAGAGTAGATGAATTGGTTATTTCACATTATGCCCTAGAGATTTCGTGAAATCCCTGGGTTTCACATATTCCTTGTAACATATGCACATATAAAAATATTGGCACGTGATAGGGTGGCTGGGATAATGGTAATGGTGGCTCCAATTTGGACGTGGGCGCAGAGTGCAATTTGACTAAGTTTGCCACCTACCAGTGAAAGAAAAGAGAGTTTCTTACTGGAATTAAATTACCGACAACTACTAGGGTTATGAGGTAAACTTAGAATGTCCACTGAAATACACATAATTCACTAAAGGGGATCAGAAGATATATACAAGAGCCAAAAATAAAGTTCCATGGCACTCTCAATTACTGTAACAGGTACAAAAACAATGTGCCACAATACCGCAGAAATGTACACTATTCCCAAAATGGTTAAAATCATAAAATCAAAATTGAAAGGGATCAGGATGCTTGCAAGGGCCTGGTACAAGGTAAAACTGTAGCACACTTTACACACTTGGTTCCTGGAACGTTTTACCAGATATGGCGGCACTGGTAATGCTAAAAAAAGGTGGCACCATTGATCTACTGATGACACACAACGGATCTGCAATTTCGTTGTAATACACGAGGGGGATGACGACTGAAGACAAATGGAAAACACCTGGTAATACAACAATACTTCAGAAAGTGAAATCTATGCGCATTACTCATAATTTCTATCACAGTAGTAATAGGTAACATTATGTTATCTGGTGTTCCAATAACTTACATTGACGTTTACCGGAGGACACACAATGGACATTTCTAAGGGAGATTGCGAAGTTAAGGGCTTGGAGAACAGTGGGACGGCTAGAAACAAAGTATGGGAATATAGTGAGGCCGACGTACAACTTCCATTCACTTTACCTTAGTCCATGGACGAGACATGTGTAGAAACAGAGCAAGTCTCCGGTGTGCAGAAAACTTCAATGGAAATCGGTGTCGCTATCGGTCCAAACCCAGGGAGACGGGGGTCGCGAGTTCGATTCTTGGCCATTCCATTGAGGTGTGAGAGATGTGTATTTCTGGTAATAAAAGTTCACTCTCGACGTGGTTCGGAAGTCACGTTGGTCCCGTTGCTGAATGACCACTGGTTCCATGCAACGTAAAAACACTATACAAACAAACAAACCAAAACAAACAAACCCAGGGAGAATGTGGTGACAGAAGGAGATGCGTTTCCGGTTATAAGTTCATGGCACAGCCGATCATTAGTGATGGTATACACACCCAACCTTCCAAAGGTTCAACATCGAAGGGAGTCGAAGTACGGACTTCTCGTTGAGTCCTCAGGTACCGACAAGTAACAAGGGCATATGTGAACAGAGTAACGATCAGCATCATATTCTACTGACAAGGGGGAGCGTCGTCTATACGACAGACCATCTGGCACTGATTCCTGTCTCCTTGACTTGAACTACTACTATACACGGCAGCGCTGCCTCTCTATATACCAGACACAATAGAGTCATTGTCTTCTTGTTGTGATCAAACATGGCTTATCTATTTTTTGAGGTCCTATTAGGATGCTTCAAATTTGACAGGTATTTGGAATAGAAGTCACACGAGGGCCAGTGCCTCAGAGAACAGACAAGGAAAACAAAGAATAAATCAGTGCTGTATGAAGGAATAAATGAGTGGGGAAACTACCTGAGGATTGACAAGGGTCAGGTCAGAGGGAAAACTAATTTCGAGGATGCAGTGCATGGGTTCAGAAGGTGAACACTCTCTAGTGATTGACCGCTAATGACCCCGAGTATCCTTCTCAATGGCGGGTGAGGGAGGAAAACAGATTTGCTTCTGCGTTAAGCATATGGAGACTCCTAAAATGACTTTCTCGGCGGCGCTGCCCATTATCCCTAAAATTACATATACGACATGTCACAGACTTTTGGGGACTTTTTATGATATGGGCAAAAGGTACATGTTTTTCCAAAACAACCTTATTCCCTTATTTCCCAAAATTCTAAACTGTTCCAAAATTCTACGTTACTTCCAAAGTTCAAACTTGTTAGAGGGAAGGAAAAGAGAAAAATACCTAAATATGACGTTTGTGACCATATATATATATATATATATATTATATATATATATATATATATATATATATATATATATATATATAAGTCATATCCACATTTCCGTGATTCATATACACATATCGAGCTACAATGTCCTTTAATATCTAATTCGCTCTACCTCGGAATTAATTAATATTTTCATATATTGCTTAACCGGAGGGGAATTTTTTCTCGATAATAGACTTGCCTGGACCAGGGCGCGAACCCATGGATCCTTTCAAATCCAGGAACGTCAGTGAAGCTTTTACCTACTACTGACGTTCCTGGAAAGGATCCATGGGTTCGCGCCCTGGTCCAGGCAAGTCTATTATCGAGAAAAAATTCCCTTCGGTAAAGCATATATGAAAATATATTAATTCCGAGGGTAGAGCGAAATTAGATATTAAAGGACATTGTAACTCGATATATATATATATATATATATATATTATATATATATATATATTCTCCCTCTCTCTCTCTCTCACACACACACATGTATATACATATATATATATATATATATATATATATATATATATATATACACATGTATACATATACTTATTTGAACATCTAACTAGAATCGGATCTTCTTCCTGGGTTGGGACCGACTGGAACACAGATTTCTGAAAGTTTTCTGCACACCGGAGACTGGCTCTCTTTCTACACGCGTTTAAATTTAAGTCTTTTGAATGTAAAAAAAGTCACGTGTTTATAAGTGACTATATATATATATGTGTGTGTGTGCGTAGTGCATTTACATACACACACACACACACACACACACACATATATATATATATATATATATTATATATATATATATATATATATATATATATATATATGCATAGTCATTTATAAAACACGTGACTTTTTTTACATTCAAGAAACTTAAGCCATAGATATTATTCAATCTCGACTTTATTATACATTGGGAATAACTTTTTTCCGCCAGGGATTCGAACCGTGACTTAGTTTAGAAACAACGATAGACAGTGACTCTGACGGCCGGGTGGCGGTTAAAGTAACCATCTATGGCTACTCCTGAATCAGGCCACGACTCGAATTCTGGCCAGCGCAGAAGCACATTTCAGTGTAAGTTATTCCCGCGTTAGAGTGAATTCTATATCAATAAGCTTTTTCCAGTCCTTTATTATTAGTATTATGATACGAGGGAGAAGGAAATGATTGCAATAATGCACAGATGGAAGGTTGTTGTCTGATGAAATTCGACGTTCAATTCATCAAATTGTTTCACGATGGATTAAATGCCTGAGCTGATTTTGAAAAATTTTCTAGAACTAATTTTTTTCCCCCTCTGAAAGTCACAAACAAACTCGTTTTTGTGCGATGTTGCGTTTCCGATAGTTTTTTTTTTTTTTATCTAACACATAGTCGGCTACAATGTACGCATAAACATGTACTAAATTGCAATACCTGCCAGCGCCATGCTAATAAGTCCGATATCTATCTCATTTGGTCTAGATAGCTCCAAGCTTTGGGTAGAATAGATTTGTTGTAAAATGCAGATACTAGAAGCGAAATTTTTATGCGGCATTAAGCTAAAGTGTAAAAGCCGGTCCACACTAGGAAACATTGTTTGGAAACAAAGTTTGCAAACTGTTTGCAAACAATGATTCCTGTCCAGACTCCAGTTATCTTCAGGATGCCTGTTGGTGCAGCAGCCTTGGTATTTTACTTGGCTGTTTTAATGCATGGAGGAGAGATTAATAAGAGAAAGAAAAAGAGATGGGTGAGGAAGTTTTTTTTTTTTTTTTTTTTTTTTCAGAAAAAGGAGCATGTCACACTGACTTGCATCTGGCGGAATTGAAAATAGATGGAACAGGTTGGTATATATAATATGTATATATATATATATATATATTTATAGAATGTTATATGTATTTATATATACATATATACACGTATACATACACACACACACACACACACACACATATATATATATATATATATATATATACTATATATTATATATATATACATATACATACATTATGCATGCTTATATACATATATACATGTATACGTAAAAACACATACATACATTATATATGTGTATATTTACACATACACACAGAAACACTAAATGTTTTCCATTCTGGATGGGAAACAAATATACGGTAAACGTAGTTTCCAAACAGTTTAGAAATTTTGGAAACTTCTGGCAAAAGTTTCCAAGCTGCTTCCAAACAGTTTGCAAACAGTTTCTAAACTGCTTCCAAGACAATTTGCAAAAGCTTCCAAGCTGCTGCTTCCAAAATGTTTGCAAACTTTGTTTACAAACAATATTTCCTACTTTGGACAGGCCTTGAAGAATCAGATTCATACGAGACCATGAGGCTGACAGGGACACTTTTGTGTGCTTAAGCGCAGAGCCTGGAAAAGGCAGTTCTTTCAATAAAATAAAAGAGATTAAAAACGATAAAGCTTATGGTTGAATAAAGTAAACTGCCTCATAATTTGTGAAATACAGGCTGCCGACACAAACCAGAGGACATTATACGTCAGGTTGCGAAACATGTATGTTTCTGTGGTACGAGTATTTTGGAAATGACGTGTGATCTCAAGAGGCTGAAAAGAATGTTAGCACTATGTGGAAGGAGAAGGAGTAGGGAGCTGAAAGTAGTATTAGGATGACGGGTTTAAAGGTGAGTTAGAGAAAATCACATCAAAATGAAAATAACTGAATTGGCGATGATAACCTTGATCAGAGAAGGTAAAGATCCAAAACTCTCTGTTCCAGAGCAGAGTACCAGGTGAGTATGTGAATGATCGACTATTTGAGCCTCATTCGCAAAATCTGAATTGTAGCGCTGTCAGAATGTAAAAGGAAGGAATTTCTTTATCAGTCTGTTACTAGAAATCGGCCGTGACTGCACCAGGGAAATCTGGAGTGACGGAAGAAGCAAGAGGTAAATAAAATTTGTCACCAATCACGTAGTTTCCGGATGATGTAGAATCTGGCATAACAAGTTGCGATCTATATTCATTTCGTAATAAATACGCTTGGTAAAAGGAAATATGTCGTAACTCTTCATTTCAGGGAGGTATGACAAATCAAAGATAATATTAAGAGGAAAGACTGAGGTCAAATCCTCCAAAATTATGTATATTTGGAATTATTGCTGATGATGTTTCAAGATCATGACAGTTCAAGTAGAGAGACATCATGACCCGGATCCTTATTGCGTCATAAGGGCCATTTAAATATATCTGATTCAAAATGAGTGCACCAAAAAGTCTGGTTATTATTGGAGTACAGATGTGTTGCGTGTTTTGGTGCACTATCACAAAGAAGTGAACACCTGTACAATATCGGGCTCGCACCTTCATTTATCGATATTTTTCTGTACATCTGTTATAGATAGAACTTGACCTGCTATCCTGTGGCCTGTTAACCTGTATTTTGCAATCCTTATCCAGGTCATCCCCTCAGTTCATGTACGTATGCGGCATGAAACATAAATTCTTGGGGATGTATGTGACCTTACTTGCTGAGCATTCTCTGAGTACCCGCGGATTTCCAGTCATAAATAATTTCCTAATGTGAAAAGGAAATGTTTTAATGAATAGGACTATTGAACGTATCTTTTTCATTCGTTGTTGTGTTTTATATTTTTTGCTTTAAACAGATTTTAATTCATTTCTCACTGAGGCAACTGAATGAAGAGAATTACTTAGTTGTGTGCTTAATCCAATATCTTATGCAGAGTGAAATTTACTCAAATAACAGAAAGTAAGCCTTTGAATACTAACATCTAAAATAATTTTGTAAAAATAATTTTCCATACGTTTGCCTCAACCAATCGTTATAGCAATCCATGTAATATTTCATTCGAAAGATAAAGAAGATAGGCAGGAAGGGGTGATTCAGTCATGAGTCAGGTATGGCTTGTAACTTGAGTTTATTTCCGTCCAGAGGTGCTCTGGTTATGAACTGCACCTGTGAATATGTTACCTACTGATAAATGGACGAGGCAACTCGTCTTGAATCGAAAATCGAACCAATTTGTGATATGAACATTTTTACATCCTTAGTGAATTTCTTAGAACAGCCAAACATGATGTTGCGGGATTGATTTTTACAACTGAAAATAAGAATAATCATGACAGAGTTGTCGTATTTGCTTTGAAACTTGAAGAACATTTTGGGCACACCTTTAGAAATGTGCAGGCTTAAGATGGGAATCCAAGATGGCATCCAAGACGGTTACCTATAAAAAGAAGAGCCAGTGAGAGGTTTATGATGGCGCTGAATTGATGATGAAGGTTTCCAATCAATCTAATAACATTATAGCTGACCTTTGCATTTCTATCTTCTGTTTGGGAAGAAAACAATGAGTCGTCAATCTAGTTCAAACAGCATTTGGACCCTAAAAAGAGAAACCACGTTCATCTATGGAGTGTCATATTTTTGTTTGTCTACAGAGAGTGGTATACACGATTCGTAAATGTCATTCAACTGCTTGTATCCAATGTACTTATTACCTTGAAATATTGATTTCTATGCATGCGCCTTTTTCATAAAATTAAAACAAATTTCCTGCAAAACCCTCACTAAAAAGCAGGTGCCACTTATGCAGCAGAAGTTGGAATACTACTTAACGCACTTACAGTGCAGTCCAATAATTCAGTTAGTAAAGCTACGGTGGACATACTCTCTTTGTGTGTAACGAGTTGGACATTTGCTGAATAAAAAGAGCTACAGACACGCAAGACTTAAACGCAAAAATGAGCAGTCCGATATCAGACACAATAGAATCAACCGGTTTGAAAGCAGGCCAAAGAATCCTCAATCTTTGCAGGTACCCAAATAATCTAATTGTTGTATTCATAGAACTAAAGTACGATGTGAAAGAGATATTGAGAGTTATAGGCAAGGGGCCATTTTGAATGTTTTTAGGGGCCATTTTGAATGCTATCTTGGAATCTTGGTTTGCAACATATATTTCATGACTAACTAAAAAAGAAAAAAGATAAAAAAAACTTTGTCCTTTGGGTGATAGGCAGCATGAAAAGGCGAATGCTGACTGAATACAACATCATCTAATTACGTAAGGCTTATTTCACCACTCTGTCGCATCAATAGTACCTTTCTAATTACGAAATCAGCTTAACTGCTGCTTCGAAGAGAGACCCTCAATGCAAATCTTCTCACTCAAACGAACATGACGATTCATTTGTTGGACTTCTTCAGATATTCAAGGATGCAATCGGGGAAGTTCGTCTACCACTACTACGACGCCCGCTCCCGTGGAAGAAGTTTTCGAATCGGAAACAGTTTCTACGGTGTCGCGACCAGGTTCTGGAGGTAACGGAATGTCATTTCGAGCGACCTTGATGCACTGCCATTCGCCGAACTCATGACTCATTGCAAATCGTCAACAGAATGATGTTTCATGTTTCCATCGGAGGCTTCTCAAAAAAAAAAAAAAAATCTTAAACTTAAACTTTATTTGCTGAAGTGTTGCTATGAAGTGATTAATTTCATGAGAAGCTTCACACCGTGTTTTTCTTAGTTTTGAAATCAGGGTACATTTGTGTTCCTAAGTCATTTCGATGAGTTTTTATAAGTGACTTGAGAAGCCGACAAGATGCAAACAGTCTGAGTTATGTGTTTTTTTTTTCTGCGTGGAAAAAAGCCTCAGATGATCTCACAATTCTCCATGATATAATTTTGGATGTTGAAAGCGAAACAGGCTTCATAACTGCACGCAAGTGTATGATACTGTATATCAAGCACGTGTTATTTATGACTGTTTTTATATTGCGTCTTCGCTAAGCACGGAATGATCTGTATTTTTAAGATATCGACAGTTTGTTTGCACTTCTCTACTGAATCACTTGTCCCGAACTCTCTTGTTTAGTGTTTGTTTGTGTCAGTATGCACACGCTTTTGATTGCTTCATCAGTACTCACATTTCTTTTTCTTCGCTCTGTAGTAACAATTGAGTAATTCAGTTTTGAAGACTTAATATGTCTCCTAATGGAACGGAGAGAGAATGAACTGTGTAAACCCTCATATTGCTCTAATATATCATATCAGTGAATGCATCTTTTAATGTAAATATCTCACCATATCACTCACCAACTTGGCCGAGAAAAACACTCGGCAACAGACATCGCTGGAGTGAAGTATCTCATCCCTTTTCTGTAAAACTAATATTCAGAGAGAGAGAGAGAGAGAGAGAGAGAGAGAGAGAGAGAGAGAGAGAGAGTGTGTGTGTGTTTATAATGAGTGAATGACCGCATTAGAGAGAGAGAGAGAGAGAATTTTGTAAGGAGTGAATGACCGCACTTAATAGAAAAAGTAAAGAGAATAAACAACGCATGAATTATGTGCCACAGTGACATAGGAACCTGAGCCACATAAGTTTTGTCTTAGTCGTGCGACAACAAGATCCCAACCCCCAGTTGCGTTTAAAGGATCCACCAAGGCCCTCGGGCAATGTTGCTTCTGAACTCATGCTCTGTTAAAGCTATATATACATTTAACCTAAGTAATATCTTGAATAGTATAACGTAACATTGCTGTATTACTTTAATGGTAAATTGTCCAATTTTCTTTATTTACATTCACTTAGTAGTTTAATAATTGGAGACAGTCAACGTTCTTCTTTTATGATCCTGACTGTAGTAAAATAATAAATTCTAATGCAAACAAAGTGGAAAAAATGTGCGCTCAGTAGAAATCTCCCAACAAAGCAACTTGAGACAGCCAGTTGGTCCACATAGTTTCGCTATCAGTGTACGATGTTAGTCTTGTTAAGGAGGTTAGAAGCTGACACCAACACCGCCCCCCACAAAAAATACACAAAAACAGTCATTACTTACACACGAAAAGAGGACGGAAAGATTGCTTAAGCTACAGTGATAACCAGAACACTTATTATTTTCATTTTTTTTTTTTAACAAAAGACAAATGTAATACTACTTCAGATATAAAGATTACTAAACACGACAAATGCAAAATAAAACCCACCAAGAACGTCGTTGGACATCTGCTCATCAAAAAAACAACAATCCCTTGTATTCACAACCCCGCCATGTGTTTGCTAAACAGATCTGTATTCACGCACGTTATAATGCTGCATTTTCTCAAAACGAAAAAAAAGAGCAACCGAAGAAGAAACTGTTACTCTATGATGTATTTTTACATATTGAAACAAGGGTGAAAACTTGCATAATAAAACTTACAGTATTTTCAGTACAATTGCGAAAGGATGTGTGTGTGTGTGTGTGTGTGTGACATGAGAGAGAGAGATAGAGAGAGAGAGAGAGAGAGAGAGAGAGAGAGAGAGAGAGAGAGAAGATTTTCTAAACTGTATTGAGAGGTAAGTTTACAATCCAGTTAAAAAGCTGCATTTCCTTTTCCTTCCTAACAGATAACTTCGTGTCGATGCTTTGGTGGACTTTTGGGTCTTTACAATGACAGCTAACCAAATGGCGGTCCAATTGTATATTTGAAATCAAATTTGATACAAGTAAAGATTATTACAAGATATTAAATTCGCTACTCATTTTAATATTAAATACAAATTTGAAATTTAATTAATTTACAAAGTTCCTTAATTGGATTTTTTTTATGTTTATTGCTTTTTGTTTCTTGGGATAACGTTTGTGTGCATTCTGAAGGTGCCAGACAGCCGGGAGGCGGCCGTGGGAACTCCGTCACTGCGTCGCAGCTGAGGATTCTGTCGGAGAACTTACTGAACTTGGACTCCGGAGGAGCGATGATCCCCATCAATGCCCAGGGCAAAGCTTCATCCTCCAATACCCAGGATATGGCTGCTGAACCGTAAGTGGTCTTTTCACCTTCAAATAAAGGAAAAGGTTCTCTCAGACAGGACGTTGTACGCCACAACACAGGCGCCGTCATTATCAGCTCTGTTGACGGAGAGAATGGGAAAATCTGCGAAATTCATTGCTTTCCTGAGATTGCAGATGTCTCCACTAATAGACTGTAAATCGTCTTCCAGAAACGATTTCACTTAAGTCGTACATTACTCATCCTCAATTCTCCCAACGCCGCAAAAATTGGAAAAATCCTAGATATGACTTGAATTAACCACCAGTTTTAAGGGGTAATATATATTATATATATATATATATATATATATATATATATATATATATATCATATTTATATACTATATATACTGTACATATATATGTGTGTTTCTGTATATACTATACAGTATTATATATATATATATATAATTTAAATATAATCGCAAATCCATGTAAGAAGGTGAGTGAAAACCGGGACTTGGAACAAGTACTTCCGTAGTTTATTGTTTGAACTGGACGGACTATTATTAATCAACATATTTCTTGAACAATATTGTGTAAAGTATCCCTTGAAAAGATTGCAATCAGATTTATATTGGCCAAACATCAAAAGCACTAAAAAGGAGATGTTCCAACCATAGATATGCACTTTCAATAGGCCTAACAAACAATGAAATTTCAGATTATTGGCTTAAGGCAGGCCATGCCGTTAACTGGGATAATATTACATCTATAATCTGCAAGGCCAATGACTATAAGAAAAGAAATTTCCTGGAAACTGTGTTGATTAGCCACATGCACCAGGAATTTTAACCTCCATCCTAGATTAACCTTTGATCCTCTTTTCCTGTCCTTTCTGTTTGGAGAACATGCTGCCCGAATCAAGAAAATGTAACTCTGCCACCACAACTCAGTTTTGTATAAAAAGCTCTGTAAACTGCGTTTGAACTCAGTGTGAACTTGAAAATATACAATAAACTACGAAAGTACTTGTTTTAGGTCCTAGTTTTCACTCGCTTCCTTACATGGATCTTATTAATCTAATTGCAAGCACATGAACTTTCGTGCTACATTGAATATATGTAGGTATATATATATATATATATATATATATATATATATATATATATATATATGATATATATATATATGTATATGTATATATATATATATATATATATATATATATATATATTGTATTAATCATCTTATGCGATGCTATTCTGTTTTTTGCCATATGGCTTTTAAAATGAAAAATAAGCCATCTATACCTGAAATATATATATATATATATATATATATATATATATATATATATATATATATATATATATATTTCAGGTATAGATGGCTTATTTTTCATTATTCCTCGTAGTTGACGTATTTGGCAGATTTCCTTATTATTATGAACATTGTTATATAATTATATTTGATCGATTTACATCATTATAAAACAAACTATAACTGCCATGAAAGCTGAATGATTATTTGTCAATAAAAGTAAAAAACACACACACACACACACACACACACAAGATAGTTGGGTAGTATAAATACTGATGAAGTAGAACAATTAGATAAAGCAAATGAGCAGGTATGGTTCTATGGTAGTGCTATCAAAACTGGAAAGCTTACAATTTAGAGTATTTTGACACTACATATGTGTTACTCAGGATTTTCTTACCTTTTCGTATCATACATAATTCCCAGGCTAAAATGTGTGCATTTTTTTGTTTCGCTTGACGAAAGAAGACCTTTGATTTCTGGCAGTTTTTCCCATTTTTAAAGTAAATATTTGAGCACCTCACCCCGGGTTCTATTGGTCATTTTGTCTCCAGATGTTATCTAAGCAGAGAAAAGTCCGAAATATATTTGTCAGCTAGCGTTATAATAGAATATCACTCTAAATACATCGGTCAAATTGCCTTGAAAATCGAGACAATTCTTCAGTAGATATATCAGATTTTCTTAACAAGTTAGAACTTGTTAAACACATGTCAGATTGAATTAAAAACCAAAAATCATTTTACATCCATATGTCAGATAATCTTAAAACCGAGGAACATAAAATACATCTTTCAGCGCGTCTTCAATGCCGAGAAACGTCCTAATTACATCTGTCAAGGAGTTTTAAAAACCAAGGAATGTATTAGACGCATGTGTCAGAAAACCTTCAAAGCTGAGGAACGTATGAATAAATCTCTCAGTCTCAAAGACCGAGAGACGCCTTAACTATATCTTTCAGAGTGCCTTAAAAATCGAGGAACGTAATAAGTACACCTTTCAGAGCGCCTTAAGAACCGAAAAACGTAATAAATACATCTTGTAAGGTTGCCTTATAAACCGATAAATCCTTAAGTACATCGGTCAGGTTCCCTTAGAAGCCGAAAAACGTCTTAAATGAATCTGTCACATTACTTTATAAAACGAGAAACGTGGAAATATCACTGATTTTGCAAGAGTAATATACAACAGTCATATTGTAGGGGATTTTTTTTCATTAAATAAATAAACCTCAATTGTGTTTAAATTTGCCTTTACGATAGATAAAAAATGATAGGCTCAGAAATTGTGTGATCTTGTTGCAATGTCAATTTCTAATATGACTAAAAATCCTCTTTAGAGCTTTGTGGACAAGGTGCAGCCTAGTATATGTTGGTTTGTGAGAATGCAGGATTTAAATATTATTTCGCTTTCAGAAATACTTCATTGTAAAGGTGAATTTCAGTTTTATGTGAACAAATGCATCACTCCGTGCTGAACTCAAAGACACTATTATTGTTAAGAATTCAATTTGTGAATGAAATTACAATCTTGGATACTGATCTACAGCTTCCGAGGTACTAATCACTCATCCAATTCAACAGACTCATTGGTAGTGTCCCAGCATCCGTCTTGAACTGGGAGACGACGCGACTGATGCAGCAACTTCTCGATAACTACGAACCTCAAGCCAGCATCAGGGAAGTGATCAATAGCCAGGAGCAGAGCGAAGAGGACAATTTCTTGAATGCTCTTATGGCAACTGCAGTTATGCAAGAGGCGGAGAAATTCCTTAAGGACAAAAGTAATTAAGTTTTAATCTTATTTGTTGCTGATGACGTATTTCTTATTTGCAGAAACTATATTTGGCAGGAAAAAGTTATTCTGCATGGCATGGACAGCAGATCTGTGCTATCAGTACCATCTAAATGAACTTGATAGACCTCAAACATTCGTAATCTTTTCTATACCAGTAACTCTTTTAACTGGTCCTACGAAACTTCTTCTGATACCTATTTCTGTGATTTCTGTTTTGAGCTTACATTCATCAGTTCCCTCACACAGTACTAGCGGTTACACTGAGAGTTTCTAGAAGGTTGACTTACTACTGTAGTACTTCTCTCAGGTATTTCATGGGAGTCTTGGCTTTGGCCTAATTCCTAGTTTGTGGCTTCTTGAATTGCCAGTGACATATCTTCAGTTGCAGAAACACAAGTTTTATCTCCTAAAAACTATTCTTCTAACAATTGGGTTGATTATTCTAATTCCTCAGTATCCGAACCTGATTTGCTGCCTGACTGTTATGTTAAATATCTTAAGAATTCATGATTTAGCCGACACTGAAAGGAAGTTTTCCCGTTTTAAGAGAAAGTCTAGTATTCAGACGTTTTCCATCTGCGAAGTTTCCTTATCACTTATTCCATTAAAAAAAAAAAAACGCGAAATCCCTCAGTAGTACTAACATTCAGGTCTTCTTCAGCTTTTGGTAAAACAGTCAAATGTTCAACATCATGCCTTTCATTCATGACATCAAAAAAACCCTTTTTAGGATTGTCCTGCTTCTTCTGATGACACTATTGACCCATCCCTCCTTCTGAGTGCTTTATTGTTTTTATTTTACTCCCCCATCGATATTATCATTAATAACTGTAAGTTATCATAATGTCAATGCCGTCCATGGATTGCATGACTGTCAGCATCATCTGTCTGTATTTCCAAATGCTTTCTTCATTTCTTCCTGATAATTTTTATAAGTACCTTTTGGTTTTGTCAGTTCATTATTATTTCCTTAGACTCATCCGTTAGCCGTGGTTTCCGTCTTATTACCCCATATGCTATAATTTGATCAAATTTTGTCTTCAATAGACGGTTTGCACATAATTTTTACCTACTCTTCCATTAGTTTCGGTGTTTTTGCAGTGAAAATATAATTCGACCAATCAGTTATGTAATCAGTTTCGGCATTCACACTACATCGAACTTGTCCCGCTTTTAATCTTGTTGACTATGTACATAAATCTGTTTCAAGTTACTCAGGGCTTATATTTGGATTGTCCTGCCTGTTAGCATTTTTCTTATAATTGAGGTACACATCCCTTTGGTCCCAGTTTTGGCAGGAAGGAATAAAACTCGGTGTCTAATCAGGACCCCAATTTCATCTTCTTGCTTTCTTTTGCATGTTAGTCTTCTCTCTCTTCTTGAACATATTGTTTTAGATACTGTTTTGGAGAGCTAAAATAGAAAGTCTTTCCTTCTCGCAAGTAGACCCATAGTATATGATAGTACTGAAGGAGAGAGAGAGCAAAGGTTGCAAAAAAAAAAAAAAAAAAAAAAAAAAAAAAATCATGGGAGTAAGATATGTAAATATTATTGTAAAATACCTCCTAAATATATTGTTTCGGAAAGAAAGATGTTTAAAATAGATGCTCTGATGATTGTTGTATTGTTCACTGAATCGTTAGGAATGCTTTCAACAAGGATATAACAGCTATTTAAATTAAAAAGTTGTTAAAGCAACTAAACTGTTGGGGTGTAATTGATTTTCAAATTTATACTGCCCACAATGAATGAGTAATGTTTTAGTATATTTCTAACAATTCTGTTAATTTGAAGAGATTTAAGCTCTGAAGCATCACTTCCGGCTACAAGTTTTTGCCTTGTTACCCTATTAATACAGAATTTGTTATTTTTCGCTTTCGCCCCGGACTCACTCCTTTGAACAAGACCCCGTAATCTACATCAGTCCAAATGCTTTCAGTTCTGAAAAGGAAGAAAAAATGTACAGTCATTTATTTTAAGAATAATATAATGAGTTTACAAGAAACAATTGCCTGTTACAAACAGGAAATTTAGCTAACCACTTCTTTCTACTAAAACCTATTGAACCACACATTAATGTCATGAGCAGTACTAAGAGGTCCTCAAGTTCCTGAGAGAGGCTAACTAGATGAACGATTGTGTACTGAGAATCAAAGAGAAAAAAATTTGTGAGTAATGACTTTCAAAGATCTAAGGCAGCAGAGTTGGAGAGTTAAGAGTGGTCACATGCCTATGGATCAGTCAGTTTGTGAGTTTTCATGATGAAGTAAATGTGTTTTGATAACAGATCAGATTTGACCTTTCAAGCTTAAAGAAAAGAAACAAAAATTAGAGGACAAATATACTCAGAAGCACATACAATTACGAAGCAAGACGATCTGAAACGGTATGTACATTTGAATATATTTGTCCTCCATTTCGTGTTTTTTTTTTTTTTTTTTTTTTTTTTTATTTATGTTTAGAATGAGAAAAAAAGGGTAATGCATAACGGTAAGTTCTTAAGATATGACAAAGAAATGCTTTCAGATTCATAATCCTTTTTCGACTTCAAACCTGCGTACTTGATTAGTTGCAAGATGTTGAACAGAATCGGGATGCACCGAAAGGAAGCAATGAGGTTATGATACTTGAGTATTCAACTGTAGTGCCATTAGTAAGACAGATGAGAAGAAGGTTGGATTTTCAGATAGTTCTGAGGTGGTCTACAAGTGCTTGAGAAAGGTAGTAGAGCAGTGGAAGGGAAGGACTGAGGAGCAGCAAAGAAAAGATGTCGACGTGACCGTACTCGGCTCTTACGAATAAATAAGGAATGAAAGGTTATGGAAAGAGCTGGTGAAACAAATGTCTTCTTGTTGTAATAGAGCGCGACTTGCATAGATTGTACGTTTTAAAAAAAGGGATTGTGGTCTAATCAAATGGCATAAAAGTAACCAGGGAGAGGAATGTAATCCTTACGACGCTAACATATTCAGTGGGATTGGAGTGGCAAGAGACTCAGAGGAGCTTGAATGCGACTGGAAGATGCGAATGATCCTGGGAACCTTTCGCGAGAACGACGCATTATAGCAGCAATGTGGTTTACTGATAAAAATAACTCCTTAAAGGACTAGGAAACGCAGAGAAGTGTAATTCGACTAATGAAGACATATTTGATTAGTATTTTGTCGCAAGTTTTTCCTTTCTTCTCTTTGTATGTATGTATGTACTTGAATTTTATGTGTGTAAGCGTTTACTCATTTAAGGATTTGTTCCTAATTTATTTAGCCATATTAATATCTTGAAATGACTTTTCAACAGTACTTTCAGGTAACAGTGGACAACAGAAATATTTATTCTCATTTCTAATATTAAATTGAAATATCCTTCAACTGTCATGCATCCAGACGATTGGTGTGCATTAGAATGGAATACAAAACATGTCATTTTCCACTTTCCGCTACAGGGCTGCTGTCTGGCTCATTACGCTCGAAGCTGAAGGAGATTTGGTTCACGCAATACAAGCGCGCTGGCAGGAACATCGGCTCCTCCGGATTTGAACACGTGTTCGTCGGAGAGCTCAAGGGAGGGAAAGTGTCCGGCTTCCACAATTGGCTGAATTTCAGGAAGGAGGAGCAAGATGGTGACCTCGACTACAAGGGATACATGAAAAGAGTCAGTCTCAATGGCAAGGTAGGAAGAATAGTTCTTTGGTTAGTACTAAATGGTCCACATTTCTGATTTATACTCACTTGTATATATTTTCTACGGCAGCATTCCTAAGACGACAAGTGTTATCTAAAGCATATTGCAATGGAACTCGTTGGGCTGTTTTACATACTAACTGACGGTTTGGTTTTCTGCAGCATGCAAGGCAGTTAGTCTTGAAGGACGAGTCCGTCATCCAGTTTTTATAAAATTGAAGCGTTCGCAATACCTACCATTATATCCAATAAGAAAATCAAAGTTATTGGCATCTCTGATAAGGTTGTTAGTTAAGCAGACGAGAGAGAACAGTTTTCTTGTATGATATGTTGCCTGTTTCCTTTCAGGATTTGGGGATTTTGCCGCTTCATTTTAGGGTGAAAAAATAATCCACATATTTTTTCAGCGATGTTGAACAGCATACCATTGATTATGATACAATGATTTCTGTTTTTAAGCAGTGGACATCAAAACATCAATGAGTGTATCATGGCATGACAGTCACGTAGAAAACACGCTTAATATTCCATCGGCTATTCTTAGTCAAACGGCTGTTTTAGCTTGTGGGAATGGTGCCATTGAAGTGGTTATGCCAGACCCTGTACACAAGCTTTAAAATCTCAAATTCAAGTTAATTACTGATAAAAAAAGACGGCTTATCAGACAGTTGCCATAAGATGAAACAGCAAGAAAGTCTCCCAGTCCAATACCTGGACTAAATTTTTTTAACAATTCGTAAGGGTTATGGTTTGAAAGTGTCTGTTGCCGTAAAAATGAATAAACATGCTTAATAGACAGACAACTGTCTCGCGAAGTAAGATTCAACAGAATTTGAAACATTTAAAACTAGAGAAGGGAGATGATAATCGCATAAATGAAAGATAATGAAATACTTGTATACGAAAAAAAAGTAATGCAAGTCAGCAAAAAATGTGCATGGCACACTCAAAGTAGTACTACAGTTCCTCTCAAACTTAAGAGTTTTCGACATCTATGCTACTAACAAGACCTTTCCAGAGTTTAGCGCATGTTATTTATGAGGTGCCCTTTTCAAACAGAGCTTTTGGATGTTGGCCAACAAAATATCTTATGTAGGTGGTCTAGGTCACAATAAGCATGGTCAGGACTGTGGGAACCACAAATTCGAGCGACTTTTGGTAAGAGGTAAAGATCCTGTGAAGCTGCTGACATCTAGAAAAAGAAGACAAAATCCTCATAATGGCACTGCAAAAGATCCATGTATATGTAGAACACCTTGTGGACAATACTAAGTTTTTTTTGGGCAGAATTGGTAATCTTTTATTTAATCAAAGGTTTGGGCTAAAGATTAGGTACAATACTTTAGCAGATATTATCTCCAGTGACTTTCCACAGCTTTGGTCCCGATTTCAATTCTTGCTCAAGACTTGGATAGATTTTTAATGGCACACGACCCTGATTTCTCATAGAGGTCTGTTTGCTGAATCATCAGTGGTCATTGCCTTGTTTTGACAGGTCTCATAAGGTTGGAGATGGGTCTTGTGTGCTAATCGTGTAATTGTATGTTTGGTCTCTAGGACATTGTGTGCAAGCGAAATTACCTATTTCTTGCTTTTGCTGTTTGTTGGCAACCTTTAAACATTCTAATCTTTATGTATTATAAAACATTACCCACACAAATCATGTAAGGCCTAGGTAGAGTTTGATTTGGTGGTTCCCCAAATCAAAGGTGGTTCACCTTTACAAACATAATGTGTTTCTCATCTTATCTAACATATCCATTATCAATTTTATTTAGTTGTATCTGTGTTGCTTACATTATACCAGTAGCAGTCAGACATGTTTTATACTTCTTTTGAAAGGTATAATAAAGCGAAACTTCAATTTTCATTTCTGTACCTTAATATTGACCAGTATGTACTATCTAGTGACATACTGAGTGTGATATACTGAAAAATAGCAAAATAAATCAACAGAAAAGCAGCTCTTATTGGTTTTAGTTTGAAAAAATTTCAGTTCGCAAATGCGCAGAGCAGCAATCTAATGCACAGCTAACATAATGTTCTATTTTTGCATAGTGACCATTGACATATCACGAAATATAGAAATAAATATGTTTCACGCACTCTGACGCCTGCTATGACCATTAAGCATTAGGTTTGCTCTAATAACCCTTAGTTGAGCCTCATACCTTTATGGTCACACAATTAACTGATGCCTTCTGGTTTTCTGATAGGTATAGTAACAACTTCATGCCCAGTTATGGTCTATGAGCAATTGCAAGAAGAATAATACTATCATATGAATATTGAACTATTTTATTTTCTATACCAACAATCATGTCTCTTGGGACATCATAGGTCTGTAAACAAGCTCGGAACTTGTTTTTCAACATAAGTAAAACATGTTCAGGTTAACCTGTAGCTGGGGTAATATGTACACTATCTTCAAGACACATTTTTCAGAATGATAAAGCACAAGTTAAAAAAATCATAATTAAAGACAATGTTGATATTGTTAATACCCAGGGAAAGGCAGGATTATCATAGAATAATTTGAACATACATATTAATGTAATTCATCTTATCACTGTGTAATATAGCTACACAGTTAAGACATATAACACAGTGATAAGACCAGTGTTAATGTATGGAACAGAAACATGGGCTCTAAGAATAATAGAGGAGGTAAAGTTTGAGAGAACAAAGATGAAAATATTGAGGTGGATTATGGGAATATCGCTGCTTGAGAGACTGGAAAATAATGAAATAATAAGAAGGGCAGGCTTAGTAAAGTTTACGGAGGTGATAAGAGAGTCACGATTGAGATGGTATGGGCATGTGTTGAGGATGGATGGCGAAGAGAGAATGAATAGGGCTTGGGAGGAACCTGTTGGTGGAAGAAGATCGAGAGGGAGACAGAGAATCAGATGGCGAAGTAAAGTGAAGGAAGATATGGAGAGAAGAGGTTTGGTGGAGGCTGATGCCTTTGATAGAAGGCAGTGAAGAAGGCGCATCAGGCAACCAACCCCTTAATGTAGGGATAACGGTGGGAAAAGAGAAGAGTGAGGTAATTCAACTGGGTAAACTTATATTCATCTCTAGTTAACTACTGGAATTTTCATAGCACAGTTCATTTTTTTTTTCGAACTTAACAGCCTAGTTAAACATTCCAAGATTTAGTCTAAGTAGTTTTTATTGTTTGTCTTCAAAAACATTCGTTTAAAGAAAAAAACTATTCTAAACTGTGCAGTACATATATATTCTATTTGCACTCATAATTCCAAGTACTGCTGCGTATTTCTGAAAACATGGATGAAAAAAGTTTTTCTGATGTGAAAGTTGACCTTAAGGGAGTTGAGCAGCGATGGTTTATCGTTTTGCAAAGTTCTGCTGTCTTTGAGCTTTGATTAATTATATTTGTGTTTTGGGAGATTTGTTTTAATTTTTTGTCATGGAAAATTTATTTTGCTTTGCCTTTCATAAGATAATGCACAGCCAACATGACCGCATCCACTTATCAAAGGCTTTCAAAGACAATAATGATCGCATTCACAACTGTTCTTTAATTATTATCCTCTAACTTAAAATTCTGCTTCTTCTTCTTCATCAGGGGGAAATCATAAAACTCCGTTTCGTGTGGCTCAATGAAGAGAAACCAGTGGGATCGGTCTTCGTTGGAACGACGCCTGAACTGGAAATAGCTCTCTACACTGTTTGCTTCATTGTTATGCCAGATGCCAACTGTCCCGTTCAACTCGCTGGTCACAAGTTCGCTATCCAGACCTGGACCTACGATTCCAGGGGGAAGCCGGTCATTGGCAGTGCTTATCCAAACATCTAAGATAACGACTAAAGATTTATTGAAATAGCTACAAATAACGACCATGTCATTTTTCTTGAGAATAATAGTAAAAGGTTCTCTAACACTTGCACAACATTATCCAAGTGATTGAAAATCCTCACAAAACGACAATTTGAACCAAACATTAATCAGTAGAGGGTCTGAAAATCACAAGTGTGAGACTGAGGGTTCACTGGTCGATTTAGGATGCCCATGCACCATGGCATCAGAGGTCACTGACGGACATCAACAGTCATGAATTTTACTTTGTTAGGCTATTCAGGTTAAAGAAATCACCCTGTGAAGTAGAGGCAACGCCGGAAGAGGCAACAACAATAAAATGTAAACTATTAGAAATTGAAAAAAGGCAACAATGACAGATAACCAATTTCTTATGTATATCACGTCAACAAGAAAGAAGAATGTTATGTCACTTATGTTATCCTAGAGAGTAAGTAATAAGTTCTTTTTGTATGATCTCTGTTGTACGATTTTTTTTTAGAAATATTAACTTTGTATGATATATGGCGTAATGATCCAACTTAACCACAAAATCTGCACTATTTTATATATTAGAAACGTAAGCATGTTCTTGCTGATTCTAGATAGGCTAAATGTGTTTATAGTTGTACTAAAGGAACGGAAATAAATGACAGATTTTTTTTTCTAGTGACGACAGTACAACGTTAGAATTGTAGCAAAATAGATGTCTTCAACTTCCGATTAAGTATTTGTCAAACTATGTTATTTAAGTCTATATTAATTTTGTAGAATACTTGTGTCAGTATTTACATAAATGTTATGAATTATTTAACTTTTTATTGGCATCAGACGTTGGTAAACTTAGCAAAGGGAATTTTGTTTTGTTTTGAATGGCAGAGAGTCAGAGTTTTGCGGAGAATCGTGCAGTAATGAAATATTTTATAAGAGAGAAGAGTGGTGAACTCCAGCAGTCTCCTGAACTGAGACTTTCAAGACGGCAATAATAATAATAATAATAATAATAATAATAATAATAATAATAATAATAATAATAATAATAATAATAATAATAATAAGTTATTCATTTTTAATTTACAATCATGCACTTTGAAATATGCTGGTTTTTAATATGCGAAGCTGGAATATAACGGCAACCCAGAGCTACGTAAAATCAACAAAAATAACACCAGGAACGGGAATCCAGTGAGCTGACGGTGAAGGAAGGGAAACACTGAGTTCCCCAAGTCATCCAGACGAAACAGTGACAGAATTAGTATCTGGAAAAAAAAAAAAAAAAGTCCATCACTGGTAGCAAGGAGTAACAGAGGAGAAACCACAATAATACAAAAGTAATACTATTTTGAATAGTAAAAGATAAGCCTAGCTTAAAAATTCAGTATCCGAGACAAGGAAACCAACACATAAGAACATCATTATATTCTCAAGTGGGTTCAAAATTTGAATTTTGTACTGAATTCAAGTGAAGCGTTAAGTAACCTGAACACTCACAGATTTGCCAGAGGAGAGAGGATTTATTCATTACGTTTCTTACCTCAAAAGACTGGGTGGAATATATAACACGAACAAAAGAGCAGAGTCGGCATTTTGAATACATTGAAATACTTTATGGGATCGTGTCCCATACATATATATCCTAAATATGAAACTTTAAAAAGAATATCTCATTACTGAATTATCATGAATGAACGTGGCTCCAGGTTGAAGGATGGAAATAAATAGACTGTTGAATCACGGAGAAAATGATGAAAAGGGGTTAGGAGGTAGAGAACAGGAAAAACTAGAACCCAAGCTTGGGAATTAGTTTCTGATCGAAAAATTTCCAGTTCCAAAAGGAAAACTCAGAGCATATCAGTCAGCAACTTATTTGTATATCAATTCATATACTTCACTATTGCTGGAATAATGTGATTGTTTCGGTATTCAAATCACTTAGTATCTGTTCACATAACTGTTCAAAGCCATTTCAGTCACTAACCTCTCTCTCTCTCTTTCTCTACATTCGGCATTCCAGCAACAACATCAAAACTAATTCCCATTTTCATTCAATTCCAGCCCAGAGGAGGCTTTTCTTCTAATAAGAACGAAATGAATATCCATTTTCCATGATAACACTGCTCACAACTCTATTTACGTGGGTAGCTGTAAGTGGAAACCCAGAGACAGTCTGAGAGCATGTAAAAAAAGCCGTCTCACTGATGTAGGGGTCATTGATTTAGTCTCTCGTCGTTTATTTACTGACACCCAGCACTTCTTCATATGGAACGTTTCATGGAACAGCACACACTGGAGAATGTGGCACACCCAGTGTCTAAGCGGCAACCTTTCAGGCCCCGGTACTTCCTCTAATTGTTAGGGGAGCTTCGGTCCCTTGAGCATCCTTCATCCTTTGATTTTGTTTATTCTCAATAAAGAAAAGCTGTTCAACTAAATAAGCTGGTGTCACGGGGTCCCCCAGACTGCTGAGCTAGGGAAAATAGTACCGTTCCACCTTCCCGACCCCCACCATGCTTGGGCTTGGGCTCACCAGAGTCATAGTATACAGGGTCTGCTCACGAGGCGGTACTAAAACCTATCCCCGCCCCTTGTGAAACGTCATCAGTTACAAAAGGACCATATCTTTATGAAACTATATTTATGATAACATTTTCATATAACTATTTTTGCGATGGCAGTTTTTTATATAAATTTTCCTCTTGTTGCATGTTGCCGTATACCACATTAAAGTACAAAGAATGCTCTTTCAAATTATAAATGGCACATTACAATTACGATTACTTTCAAACCCACAAGCGCGCACAAAAGAAATTATCTACGCACACAAAAATATGCAATTACTTCATCCGTCAACCTACATACATTCACGTTTCGTAGCGTATCTGACTAAGGGATGGTGATAGAAAGAAGAAACTGAAAAATAGATTAGAAAGCTGATAAAATTTACTAAATAAAATGGATAAGTGTTCTCAGAAATTTTCGTGGAGTTCTAGGTCAAAGACGGACCAAATTTTTTAATTTTATGTAAATATTTACCACATTTTTCTTACATAATTTTTCATCTTATTACATTTTACCATATACCATGTAAAAGTACAGAACATGCCCTTTCAATTGATATATGATACATTACAATTACAATTATTTTCAAACCAATAATCGCGCACAGAAAAAATTATCTACGCACGCAAAAATTATAAAAAATTAAGCGTTCGTGGGAGATCTGAAATGTAGCCCCGCCCCTTGTGAAACGTCATCAGATACATCCAGGGAGACTGACGAATACCATTTTGTACTTTTTCGAAAATATTATAATCGTTTGAGGCATGCATAATTAATACCTTTATGTATACAGTTTATGTTATATGTAAACTTATGTGTTCGGAAGTATATTTATGTGATACGAAGTGCTAATGAGAAATTTGCTGGAAATGTGTTCCGTTTTTTTTTCTTCAGCATTTATTCCTTTGATACCTTATATCGTATATGATGTAATTCTTATACTTTTGATATTCTTTTTCTTTTTTGTGGTCAAGTCGTGCAAATGCAACTGCCATTTTTTACACTGCCTGTATCCACATTTTCTTTGTATTTATTGCATAACAATAAGTATTCATAATAAGATTTGGAAAATATATTTAATCTATCATTATAACCTTTAGCATAAAAAAAGTTGCTTTTCAAAGTGAGGTATGAACACAGTGACAGAACTAAATACATTTCTTAAGAATTATTTAAAATCTTGATAATATTATTACCTGAAAGAGGGAGAGAGAGAGAGAGGAACTTGAAGAGAATACAGCAAACCAGTATATAGGTAAGTAAATAAATAAGTAAAGAATCAACATATGAAGAAAGGTGGAGTAGCTATGTGTGTTCAAACTGGTATATTTTGTGCAATAAAACAAGGCTTGGAGACTATATGAGAGAATGGGTATTAAAAAAATAAAAAATGTGACCTCTCTAAAGATTTTAATCAAAATTTTATGAAAAACACCATGCGATATGAATTAAATGTATAAAAACTAAGGGTCCTTTAAGTAATTCAATGGAAAAGCATGGAAGTGTTACTCTTGTGGCATCACAGTATTAACTCTGCCCCACTGCCGAGGTGAGCAGACCCTATATACTTTGTATGGGTATTGAAAAGCATCAAGCATGTGACTTTACAGATTTTATGAAAAAAAAAAACCATGCGATATGGATTAAACGTATAAAAACTAAAGCCTCTTTAAGTAATTCAATGGAGAAGCACGGGCAGTGTTACTCTTGTGACGTCACAGTTATTAGCTCCGCCCCCACTGCCGAGTTGAGCAGACCCTATATACTTTGACTCTGGGGCTCACCATAATGTCCTATGTCTTTTTGTCGGGTTTACGCAGTTTATGACATTTGGATTACAGAATTATCTTATATCCAGCCGGTTTATTGTGGTTATTCTTGTTTTTGTTGCTGCTGTTATGGTGCTTGTAGCATCTTCGAAAATTTTCCATATTGTAACCTAACATTGCAAAATAAACATATACCTGTTCATAAAACACTGATGTAAAGAATTATCTGCATACTCTTGCTAATTGAATTTTGGTAATTTGTTTTAATAAAAAATAATCGAGATCTTTATCAATGTAGTCTATGCCAGAATATTCTCCTAACAAGAGAGAGAGAGAGAGAGAGAGAGAGAGAGAAGAGAGAGAGAGAGAGAGAGAGAATTTGCCGACTCTTACGTATCCTTTTGTTCAACAGGGTGATCTAAAAGAATCACCACATAATCGAGTTATTCACGGGACTACTAGCAGACTGGCTTGAGGCAATGAGAGGCCATAGGGCTACACATCTAATTCTTATATTTTGAGGCATTCATTCATTCATATCTTGTCACGCCAGCACATAAGCCATCTTTGGGCAGCTTCATTAGCATCGTAGAGCTCTTCTTTGGTGCATGTTGGACCCAATCCACGGCTGGTCCGGATGTATGTCATGGTTTGGACTTGGTGGCCACAGGGACAATTAGGTGAGAGAATGTAGCCCCCCTTGTGGAGGTTATCCCTTGTCCTTCCAACACAAGCGAGCCTTGTTCAGTGTTCTCCAGTCCTTACTTGTTAAGTTAGTACCCAAAGGCAATGGCTCGCAGGGTTCTTGGACTGCGATAGCTTCTGGAAGTTGGTTGTATGACTTCCATTGATCCACCCTGTATTTGTGACATCCTTAGGTAGCAGGCTTTCAACCATCATGAAGTTTGTTGCCGACTGGAGACGTTTTGTCACTTCTTTGTGGTGGTAGAGCAGGGTGTCTATTGTCAGTTCTTGCAGGTTTTTCTGGGCTCTTGATTGGCAGTGGTAGCAGATGTGCAGTGGTGCAATACCTGCCAGTCTATGGACCAGCAGTAGCAGTGGTGGCTTGAGCAAGCCTGTGATGAGTTGATGCAACTCATTCAGCTCAGTGTCCATCTTGCTTGCATGGCATGATTGTTCCCAAAGTGGGGAACAGAACTCGGCGGTGTTGTAGCAACGTGCACAGCTCTGTTCCCCACTGTGAAGTCACCAGCTGGCTTATGAGGTTATTCCTCTTTAAGAGTTTCTCCTTCAGGTTCTCTACATGTCATCTGAAGGAGAGAGTCCAATCAAGAATGATACCCAGGTAATCAGGGTAGTGGTCGTTGTCTAGCTGCTTCCCTTCCCGGATTATTTCCTGCTCTTGTTGTGCAAGGTGGTTTTTTTAGACAGAATGTGCAAACTTGTATTTTCCGGGGTTTGTATTCAGGAAATTGGATTTGCAGCAATCCAAGAGTCCAGAAAGGACACTGGTAAGACGGCGTTCAATGACTTTAAATGACTTGTCTTAGGTAGCGAGGCAGAGACCATCAGCGTATATAAAAT
This sequence comes from Macrobrachium nipponense, assembly GCF_015104395.2. Lineage (NCBI taxonomy): Eukaryota > Metazoa > Arthropoda > Malacostraca > Decapoda > Palaemonidae > Macrobrachium > Macrobrachium nipponense. The sequence continues at coordinate 40,471,901 of NC_087215.1, forward strand.
GGTGTATGGTCTTTAAAATAAGCGTGGGAGCAAGCACAGAACCTTGAGGGAGTCTGTTTTTCTGTGACCTCCAAAAGAGATTGGGTTATTTGGATTATTGTAGTTTTTAATGATTTTGTTAATTTTTGTGATACAAGGCGGTGGTTGGCTGCATCATATGCCGTAGTTAGGTTGATGAAAAAAGCCCTAATTATTACTCTCATCTCATACTCGTCCTCTAGGTGTAGTACCTGACAACAGCAAGATTTCCCTAATCTGAATCTGGCCTGGTAAGAATCCAATGTGTCATCGACAGTTAGGGTGATACGGCTAAGTATGAGGCGTTCACAACTTAATACAAGGCAAAGATATTGGATGGTAGTTTTTTGTAAGGTAAGGGTTTTCCTTAGGCTTCAGCAATGCGACTATTGCAGCTTTGCTCCAGATCTTAGGGATTTTGAATGTTGTTGCACATGTATTATACATGGCTAGAATCTATTCTTTGGTTTTAATACTGAAATGGAGAATGATCTCGCTGGAAATATCATCGAGACTAGTGCCTTTCCGAGTTTCAGGAACTTGAAGGCCTTGTCAAGTTCAGTCATTGTAAAATTATGGACCTACTTGTCAATTTCTTATATTTTGAGGCAATGCATGGAAAGACCTACACGTTCTTTTATTTTTAGGCAATCACAGGTTATAGGTATCCCCATAAAATTCTTATATTTTGAGAAAATGACAGCATGGGCCTACACATCAATTTCTTAATGCAAATAGTTTTCTTCCCGTATCTGCTGGAAATAGAGTAGCTTTTAACTCTATAGTAGTTTCAACTCCATTATGCATAAAGTGGAATGTACACATATAAGCAAGTGCACATACGCATACATGTGTGGATGGCCATAGTAATTGTAACACTGCTTACACCACAGAGAATAAAAGTAAAACTTGTGGGCATGTAGCTGATGGAACACAGATCAATCATAGGACTGCCTCAGCCTTACACATAACAACCAAATTGTTCTCAATGACCCATATTGAAAATATTTACAAAAGGGATAAAATTATATTACTGTGATGAGTAGATATAAGGCTGCTGTAACATATCTATGAAAATGGAAGCTATGGTAGGAAAGCATCATACGATACTTAACAATAAGAAAAAAATCAACAATAGCTGAAAAAGTTATGTAGTAAAGTTGCCACTGGGGGAAACCTGGAAAATTTTGATGTACAAAGTTTTATTACATATTCATAATGTTTGGGTGTTCCTAAACTCGGTTCCATGGGATGTCATTTTGATGTCTTTGCTGAAACCATAGAAAATTGAGAAACCTCAATAGTGGCATGACGAATTGTATAGAATGACGAATTGCATAGAATAAATAAAAGTTGTTCAGTGTGCCGAGATCGACCCGAAAATCACTGGTATGTAGGGTTACCATCAGTCCAGTACAACAATGTAGGCTACAGAGGCTGCAGTTTTAAATGTTAACAAAATGTTATGGTAGTGTTATTTATATGTTATCAATAAGTCCTCAAACCTGGTATGGAGAGGACTCTGCTGAATTTCATCTGCCAGAACACTTAAATTAAGGCAGTATTCTTCATTTTACTATTATCATTTTTACCTAAAAGGAAACTTGAAATTCATACTATGTACGTTATAGCTTGATAAGTAAACTTTCCAAACTAGCTAGTCTACCAGGGTTGATCATCAAATAACCAAATGTAGCCTACCCTAGCCTAACCTTAGCTTGGCAAATGTAGCTCAACTTGGCATAAACTTCAGTAATGCTGATTTTTCAATCTGTCCCTCTCCACAAAAATACAGCTCAAGTCTTGGCTAGTTATGAAAGTCTGAAGTTTTTCTTACAGGCTAGCCTAACTTAGGCATTTTTGGCCAAAGTGTATTTTCAAACTTGCTGTGATGCAGTGTGAAAATTTAGTTAATAAGAAATTTTTGTAACCAAAGGACCAAAGTGCCATGCATGACACAAACTGAAAACATGCATTCATTAAGCGCTCTTCAATGATTTTTGGTACTGTATGACTTGTTTGTCACAAATCAAGGGAGGAAAACTATTTGGCAAATATTTTTTTTACCCTGTACAAGTTTTGGTCCTTAGAGGTTAGTGGAGCCCCCTATTCATATGGAAATTTTCTCTGAACTATTTGACTTTTAATTTTCTTTTCTAGAACAAATACTTTCATGCACAGTATCGTTAGTTTTTGCTCAAGAAATAATTAAATTTGTCTTTATCAAGAAAAATATACTTAGAATTTATAAAAACTCTGGATTTTCAACACTTTAGATTTTCTATACAATCCTAATTCTTAAATGAAAATTGAAACATGTTTCTGTATCGAATGTTATATTGGAATTTTTGAAATAACAAAAGTTAAAAAAAAAACTATTTTGCTATTCAGAATTATATAGATATATAAAAGGACACTTTTATATATATATATAATATATATATATTATATATATATATATATTATATATATATATATATATATATATATATATATATATATATAGATATATATATAATAATATATATTATATAATATTATATTATATATAAATATTAACTAAAATAAAATAATAATAATAATAATAATATATAATCAATAAGAATAATAATAATAATAATAATAATAATAATAATAATAATAATAAGTGGGAAACAGGTCGATGACCTTAGTGAAAAGCAGCAACGTGAAAACAGTACAGACTCGAATGTCTCGGTGCTTTGGAGACAAGTGCAAAACAACGAATTCCTTAGATGGACACACAAGACAACACACCCGATCGCACCAGAGAGACTGCGGGTGCGTAAATGACCTGGATAGCAGAAACATCAGGGGATCATGACGTCAGAAGAAAAGGTTACGTGAGGTCACCGATATGTGCGCTAGATAAGACGTGTACATAGGAAATGGAAAACGCACGTACATCGGAACAGAGAAGAAACTAGCGTGCGTGCATTCGTATGGTGAAGTCTAGACACAGGTGATTTACTAATTGAAGGGACTGTAGCTAATGTTATAATTTTCA
>NC_087215.1:40479943-40487443 GCF_015104395.2 Macrobrachium nipponense
TCCAAACTGACGTCCACGTAGAACATAGTAATTTATGATATCCCTGGAAGGGTATGAAACTTCGTACTACAGATATGCAAGGTATGAAAAACAGATGCTTAAATTATAATACTGAAAATTAAGTGGTGGTAATTGGAAGGCATTTAAAATATGGGAAAGCATTATCCCTCCAAATGATTTCGGTTTGACATTAAAAACTACCCCTGAGTTTTACAGACCCACCGATATCATCCTGGGACGAAGGCGAAGTACGTGTAGAGAGAGAGGCTGCGATGAAGGAAAGCTTCTTCCTAGCTGGAATTGAACGGAGATTACATGTCGAAAGGAATAGTCGTCGTCACTTCAAAGGGCTAGCTGTATATCCTTATAATAGCAAATGAAGCTCAGAGTATCTGAGTTACAACACCCTTTGTGACTGAAATCTCCTTCGTAACTGACTTGAGTTTCCGTCAACCTCAGGAAGAAAGCAAAAGCATTAGTAGTTGGTTAGGTCAAAACCAGAACGGCCGCTGGAAGGCAGCGAGCAGTTAACAACCAAGAGGGTAGTTAAATATTTGAAAACTAAGTTAACTGTCTTCCAGTGACCATGCTAATTAAACAAATTATAAAAACAAAATACTAATTCCATATAGAATTTTAGTACGTAAAGTACTACAGAGCATAAAACGAGTGAGCAAAAAAGCTCTCACAAAAGCAAAGTGAATACTACTATATATATATATATATATATATATATATATATATATATGTATATATATATGTATATATATATATATATATATATATATATATATATATATATATATATATATATTGCATACTCTACAAGGGTGCTTAAGAATCACCTGCATATTACATACGGAGCAATGGACGCTATCAAGAATGTTCAACAAGTGCCCGTGGCTATGTTTTGGTAAAAGCTCCAGGTGTCAACAGGTCGGTCAGCGAATGTTTTGGGGGAATGACCAGAAGCCGCAGACGCGGGAGTGAAGGAGGCGAGCACGTATGCGTGCAAATCGACCTAGTGGGTGACCACATTACTCGAGGCGTGCGACACCTGATTGTTTTGTCACAAAAGAATGCCAACAGAACTTTGGAGACACTCGCGTGTGTGAGTTTGTACTCACATCAGGGCCCAGGCAAAACGAAATATAATCCGATAGTGAATCGACAGTTGAGCATTAGCCGACCTCCAGAGGTGGCAATTCGAGTCGAAGCGGGGGGGAAGGCATATGGAGATCCAGGCAAGGGTAAAAAAAAAAAAAAAAAAAAAAAAACCTTTTCAGCGTTCGAGTGAAGAGATGCTTTTATTGAACATTTACGATTGCATTGTGAAGACTATATTTCTAGTGGAAAACTGGGAGATAAGTTCTCCCTCACTTAATTTTAATACGTCTTTTCGCCATGTACACCATAATACTTAACTTGTTTCATGTATTGCCATTTATAAGCTAATCTTCTTCATATTATTTTGCATTTTGAACGATGTAATTTCCTTCCCTTCAGATGGATTCAACGTCGCCATAAAGATGGGAATTCTTGACTTTTACTTATGACTTCGGTCATGAAAGACTGACTGTTTTTCACAGATTAGTTAGTGAGGAGAAGTAGCGATAAATAAGTCTCGTTGGGAAATGGTGTGTGGTATTTTCATTTCCTTTTTTTATCATGTTAGTCTTTGGGGAAAGAAAGGTTTTATTTTTAGATAGTTCTGATTTTGATTTCTAGCCTTAGTTCTCATGACACTATTAACGACAATAGAGATGCCAGGTCGGAGATTCCTTATAAGGTAGGTGCTAGATTTCTGTTTTTGATTGGGGGTCATGTTACCAAATACATTTCAATGACAAGGCTAGTATTAGGCCTTGCAATATATATATATATATATATATATATATATATATATATATATATATATATATATATATATATATATATATATATACCTTTTTCTCTTCTAGCAAGCCTCTTAGGAATAAGGAAGATTCATTCGGGATTCTCTTCATTCATATGAATAAAAGTGAATGCTTGTATGTTTGTCCTCTATAAAATCAAAACTGCATGACATACCCAGACAAAATTTGGCATGTGGTCAGGAAGATTATAATTCAGAATCAAACCCCTACCCCATCACAGATGTCAAACACAGAGAAATTGAAGGAAATACTCTTTTTTACCAATTTTGTCAGGTTTTCCTTCAGGTGCTTAATGGATTAATTGTCAATGTTTGCCTGTGCATTCCAGGTTTTCTTTCAGGCGATGTCAGACGTATGATTAATCGGCAACAAGAAATCTCCTATAACTTCAATCTTTTATCAGCATTTATGTGAATTTTAATCATAATTTATGATAATGATTGATATAATTGTTAATTATCTCGATAAAATCAACATTGAAAAACTTTTGTACTAACCGCAGCCGTGAGTGATTTTCCCATACATGCATGCGTAGTGGCTACTGGCTAAGTCCGATGTACAAAATATAGTTTCCTTTTTTTCATTTCTTCAGATACTAATTTCCATGAATTCGTTTTCTTCTTCTTCGTTTCTACTTTCGGAATTTGCTTTATCAACTGCTTCGTGATATCACGGTGACTTATCTTATTATAAAGTCAGTTTAAACGAGGTCTGGAATTAATTATCGTGCAGTTGTTAAAAAACACTTTCAACCACCTCCAACAAACTCTCTCTCTCAAGGCCTCACTTTAACAATTTGGGGTGAAATCTGTCTAAGATTTTTAACTGTTGCAGGTAGATTTATTCTTGCAATCTTTTTTTTTTCTCTCTCTCACTCATTAATGAATTTCCTTTATGGATGGGGTTAAGCATCCAGTCATACTAGAAAAAACCCAAGAATATTTGCCACTGCAAAACAATCATTCGCTCTCTCTCACCATTTTGATGAGATAAATGCCTGGATATATGTGTATGTGTATATATACATATATATATATATATATATATATATATATATATATATATATATATATATATATATATTATATATTACATATTATATATGTTACAGTATCTAATGGACCCGGTTTTAATTAAAAGGAGAGAAATCACTTAAAGTAACTATAGTCGATTCACTCAAGGTGAATTCTTGTGCCTACGAGATGTTTGTTTGGTGGCCTCTGATTGGCTGGTACCAGGAGGTAGGATGCTCGCTCATTGTGTCATATTTTCGTTTGTAGCTTAGAAAACTAGCAATATGTTTATATTTCTTCATTTATCTCACGTTTTACAAAAGATAGGAATGTTTTGGTCATACCAAAGGATTCGGTGTAAACCTATAACTAAATCTTTTCTTGAAATCAATAAGATAAAACAAAGGAATTACAACGAGTAAAAGTGATGAGAGAAAAATTTCATTCTTTATACCTGTTTTTATTAATCATCAGATTTTGAATTATTCATGCGATGAAGATAAAATAATCCTTGTATTTTCATACAATAAAATCACCCTGAATACGCTGGTGCGTTTAGATTTTAGATGCGTGTAATATCTTAAAATGTTGCATCTGTACTTGACTAAGCTTGAAACGAAGTCAATCTTTCTTAATTCTTTGTTGTTTATTACTTCACTGAGATTGTTATTTTATATCACTCTACTAAGTCTCTGATATCTCTTTCGTTTGAAAATATATTCATCATATAATGAAGTCAGAAACAATATTCTGAAACAACCTGATTAAAGATTAGGCTGAGTTGAAGAGTGCGAAGTCGTCTGTCCAGAGTTCAACTTCTTTGCCGGATTGAATTCCCTGTGGCCCTCCTAGATCTGAGCTAACGATAGATGCATCCATTTGATTAGTATTACTTTTTTCTTTATCAGACAGATATGTCTATACATACTATATAACATTGGATTGAAAATGTTCGGCAGTCATGATGGGTATTCTGTGTACTTAATTGCACAATAAATAATGATAAAACATGGAAAATATTGTCGAAACTGCAACTTCTTATATCGCTAATTGGCAACTCAAATCTCTTGCTGAGACGACAAATGCCACGACACCTTGCAGATCACATTCTCTCGACAATACCGTCAAACTTGAATAATTTACAGATGCAACATAATTAGACATATTCTTAATTTTTTCTTCACATATTACACGCATCTAAAATCTGAAAACACCAGCATATTCAGGGTAAATTTGTTGAATGAAAACACGTTTTATTTTATCTTGATTGTAGTTCCACGTTGGCCGAGTGCGTTTCGAGCTCGGCTACCAATCCGGTGGTCTGAAGTTCGATACTCGGCTCGGCTAACACGGAACCAGAGGAATTTATTTCTGGTGATAGAAATCCATTTCTCGATACAATGTGGTTCGGATCCCACAATAAGCTGTAGGTCCCGTTGCTAGGTAACCAATTGGTTCCTAGTCACGCAGAAATATCTAATCCTTCGGGCCAGCCCTAAGATAGCTGTTAATCAGCTCAGTGGTCTGGTAAAACTAACATATACTTAACTTTTTATCTTGATTGTGTTAATTATGCAAAATCTGATGAGAAATAAAAACAGATATAATGAATTAAATACTTCTCTCTTCACTTTTACTCATTGTAATTCCTTTGTGTTTTATCTTATTGATTTCAGGAGAAGATGACTTACCTGTACAATTAATACCGAATCCTAAGGTATGACCAAAACTTTCCTATCTTGAGCATAGAGTGAGATGATTGAAGAAATATAAACATGTTGCTAGTTTTCTAAGCCAAAGACGAAAATTATGAGACACTGAGCGATCGGCCTACCTCCTGGTACCAGCCAATCAGAGGCTGCCAAACAAACGTGTCATAGGCACAAGAATCTACCTTAAATGAATCGACTATAATAATGTGACCTACCTTTGATGTTCCCCACATAAGTTTCTTTCAGTGGTTATGTTTTAATGTTCTTTTTTCACTTTTAACCTTGAAGTATTATGCTAATTTTCAAATTATAATTTTTAAGTTTTAAATTTTAGATTGTAATTTTTATGTATATTTTGTTTTTATCAATTTAAAATATACTTTTATTTTAACAGACTGATGATGCACAAAGTTTCTGTGCAAAACGTTTCTTAACAAATAAATCCTGTTTATCTCATCATGTGTCTTCGGTTTTCCTGAGGTAATATATATATATATATATATATATATATATATATATATATGTATATATATACTATATTATGTATATCTATATAGATATATATATATAGTATATAATATATATATATATATATAGATATATATATTATATATATATATATCTATATATTATATATATACATATATAGATATATAGTATATATATATATATATATATAATATAAATAATAAATATAATAATATATAAAATACTAATTATATATATCATATCGAGTATATATTATATATCTATATATATATATATAAATAATCTATATATTTTTGTAGATATATTATAATATATATATATATATATATATATAGTATATATATATTAAGCTATAGTCTATATATATATATCTGTGATGTGTGTGTGTTGTATGGAGAGGGATGTTAAATAAAAGAAATCATCGATGCAGATAATCTATTAAAATTACTTTTTCGAACAGTATCGGAGAAGTATCTCGATTCGATCGATACGAACGTGCAATTTGCCGTTCGTTCATCACCCAGTTGCGCTTCACAATTAGATCGTCACCCAATTATGATTCGCAACAGTCGTCAACTGGTCCTCATAGCGAGCTTAGCACTTTTCATTGGTTGAAGTGGTCTCAGAAGCAGCTGAGGAATCCTCATCCCTTTCAGTTGTACAAGAAAGGCAGGGTAGTTTCTTCTCCATAGCAGCGCGGTACTTGGGATGGCTGATGGCGTAAACAATAGGGTTGTAGACAGCATTGGCCTTGGCGAACACAGAACCCCAGATGGAGAAGAGAGGAGTAACAATAGACTTGTAATGCATGCCAGCAATATTGATAATGCAATAGGGGGTCCACGCAATGAACCAAAGGGAGACTGTTGTGAGAGCAACCTTAGCAAGGCGACATTCGTTGGATGTCTTTTTGGCCTCTGGGTCATTTCTCAGTGACTTGACTCCCATCTTCTTGGCCTGATCACGCATCTGTTTCTCGTGAGTGGCAACAGCCTTCAGAATGAATGCATACCAGTAAATGATCATGAACAGAGGGAGGAGGAAACAATCGATTGTGTAGAGCCAGAGGTAAATGTGGTACCAAAGATCATCAGTGAGGTAGTCTGTACCACAAGCAGTCATGTTACCTTCAGGAACATATCTGCAGTATCCGAAGAATGGAAGAACGCACCAGAAAATAGTCTGAGCCCAGATGAAAAGAAGGTTCAACAAAGCTCGATTGGTAGTCAAAGGTGTTCCTCCAATTCCTTTCACAATAACGTTGTAACGATCGTTAGTAATAAGTACCATGGCCCAGATGGAGGCAGTTCCACAAGTGGAACCTATAGCAGCGTAGACTTGGCAGAAGAGACTACTGAATGACCACATCTGGTTGTAACAGTTTATCAAAATTGGTGGACACATGCATGCCATCATGAAAAAGTCAGAGATTGCCAGGCTCACTACATACAAATTTGAAGGTGTTCTAAGAGATTTGGTGTTCATGAAGACCCAGATGACGACGAAGTTACCAGAGACTCCAAGAGTACCCATGACGAACATCCATACGCCAACCAAACTATACCAAAGAGGGTTCATGGGAGGATACTGATACCAGTGGGCATCAACATAACTCAAGAGCTCTCGAGGAACCCTGTCGACAACGGTATAGTTACCGTATGGATTCGTAGATTCAACGCCATTTCCAACAAAGTTGGATGGATCGTCCCAGTAACCCATCTGCAACAAAGGAAAAAATGAAAATATTTGCGATGATTACTTAAATTAATCGTTTTATATGACAATCACTTAGATAACACAACATCAACAACCACTGTAAAACTATAATAACCACTATTTACATTTACTAGAAGAAAAGATATTTTAGTATAAGTAAGATTCACATCAATTAATTAGTAATGTCAATGACTTTGATGATCTTCTTCCATATTGTATAAAAAGTAAATCAAAATAAAGTGATCAATAAGTCTATGGATAACAAAGACAGCCAATTAGTCAGTGGATAACAAAGATAATAATTACGTCAATTGACAACAAAGACTATAATTCAGTTTACGGATAATAGAGATGATTAGTTAGTCTATGTATTAAAAAGATAATTAATTAGTGTATGGATAACAAAGACGATAAATTAGTCTATGAATCAGAGACGATAAATTAGTCTATGGATAACAAAGATAGACGTTGTCAAAAGATGAATCTGTTATCGATGTCAGTGTCAACGAAACAAGCAATTATAGATCCACCATAAAAGAGGAAAAAACAAGTTATCCTTTTTGATAACAGTCATAGTCGCTGTTGATAAAAAACACACCTGCCTGGCACAACGTTGCAGGAAAATAGAAATTAAAGTAAACAACTGCTAACTCG
>NC_087215.1:40489943-40504943 GCF_015104395.2 Macrobrachium nipponense
GAGAAAGATCCTTTCTCTGACTCTCTTTCTGTTTCCAACCATCACTGTCTCTTTCACCCTTTCTTCTCACTAATACCAACTCTCTGTCTCTCTGTATCTGTCTCCAAACAACCGCTCTTCTCTGTCTGTCTGTCTGTCTCTCCCTCTCTCACTTTTTCCATCTTTCTCCTACCTAACACCCCCTCAACTCTCTCCCTCTCTCTTCCTTCCCCTCTCGCTCCTTTCTCTTACTCTTTCTCTCTCTCTCTCTCTCTCTCTCCTCTCTCTCATTCCTTTCTCTTACTCTCTTTCTCTCTCCAACAATCACTGTCTCTTACCCTCTTTCTTCTCAGTAATACCAACTCTCTGTCTGTCTGTCTTTTTTCCTCTTTCTTCTCCCTAACACCTCGTCTACTCTCTCTCACTTTCTCTCCCTCTCATTTTCTCTCTCTGTCAACCCCCTTCTAAAACCACCCTCTTTGATGTCATTGATGTTTACCCTATAGTATTCATATGTATACAGAAATTTGTAAAGTAACTAAGTCACGGGCAGAACCAGCTCTGTTTCAGGGAATCCCTTCTCACCCTTCGGAGGGGGGGAAGTAGAAATTTTGGGAGCCCAGGCTCCCAAATGTAGGTCTCGACCTTCCCGTGGCACATTAATCATTGCTGAAGACAACAATAATATTAAAATAAAAATTAAGCCCTCAATCCAGGAACTTCTTAACAGATCAGCAACTTTACTGTTGCTATCTGGATCTATAAGGTAAATGCCAATTTTGTTCGCAATGTTTACTGCTCTTCACACACAAAACAGCCAAAGAAATCTAAAATGAGATTTTAGACTGAACTGCACTTTTAAAGTTGTTAACTTAAGCTTATGTAGCCTGGTAGTAATATTATGCTCTTGAACACCATTAAGTTTGTTATGGCCACGGCGATGCAGTTTCCAAGTGTCCTATTAGAGGCACAATTTACACCTCATGTGCAAAGTGGGGCTGTTTGGCCCAAATACATTTCTAATGTATCATTCATCTACTTATTATTTTAGGGTTATGACCAACAATGAATATGTTTGCACTTGGTCAGGTTTTATACATAAAAAGTTTAAAAATATAGTTTAAGAGTTACAAGACAGCAAACTTCATAGGGGTTGTTGACTTGTTTGGTGTCGTACTTATCATTTTGTATAACAATTTTTCTCAGATGCTAGATATTGATCGTGTCACTGATAGTGATAATGACATTTGCAGTGATTTATCTGATGAAATGACCATAGATGTAGAGGGAGGGATTGGACAGTCACACAGCTGTCGCATGCAAGTAGGGTGACATTGCTATGTAATAATTCCCAGAAATAGCAGCTCAACAACTGCACAAACCAGTAGCAACAAAGCCACCTTTGGCATCCAGTGCTGGGCCATCAACTGTCTTACATAAAGAGACAGGATCACGAAAGGACAGGGAATCCCATTTCACAAGTAAGTGACATATTTTCATTCATGAAAATCTTATTTTTATAACTGTGTTGAAACAACCTCAATTAAGTAACATGTTAGGAGATCACAGTCAACTACACTATTGCTTTTTGAGCTAATAAGATAATGAATATTGTAAAAATCTTTTTATTAAAGCCTATTTGACATTAAATCCATATAGCCTAACAAATTAGCATACAGGGTTACAGTCAGTCCATATAAACATGGTTAAATCTGACTACTACTAGTACTACGATGTACATAGCCCTAGGCCTGCTGCAGTTATAGGTGTTTATAAGGTATACTAATTATATTAACAATGTTATCAATAAGTTCTCGAATCTCCTGGTATGCAGAGGACAGCTGTCAGGACCAGATGCCGGTCTCACTGAATTTGATCTGCCAGAACACTTAAAAGGTAGTATTCTTCAATTTTACCATTATCATTTTTACCCTAAAGGATACATCAAATTCATACTACGTTGTAGCTTTAAAAGTAAACTTTACCAGCTAGCAAGTCTACCAGAGTTGATCATGAAATAGCCTAACCTTAGCTTAGTTAAAATAGCCTAGCTTGGTATAACCTTTAGGAATGCTGATTTTTCTATCTGTCCCTCTCCATAGACTATGAAATGCAGCTCAAGTCTTATTAGCTATGAAGTCTGTTATTCTTATCATTGTTTTTTTATATCTTTGATAGCATTTTGTCAGTTACCAATGTTTTCTGTAAAACTTAACAAATGGAATCGTTCAATTACCATCAGCTTTATATTTAATTGATATTATGAAAACTATGTTTAATTGATATTACTAGTGATAGGTGTCTCCTAACTTAGTAATGTTTGGCAGTGGTTGCGATATGACATTTTTTATCACTTCGTTTCGTTCACATCAATTTTTCTAAATGTAAAATAGTTTTATGCAAGAATGTAACATGATGCTCTAAAGATACCAGTGACTGTTTTTAATGTCATTACAAAAGAAAAATAGATTAATCAGGCATGAATTGTGTCAGGCAGGTGGACGAAAAAGGATGAAACAGGCAATTCTAATTTGGGCGAATGTACCTCCGGGTAATATAAAAAATCTAGTTAACCTTTTAACCCAAATGTCTTCATCATATTCTCATTAATCTCATAACTTTATCTACCAGTAATATTTCTTAATTGGTAATTACATGTGTGATGAAGTAAAACTACCCATTGTTATTCCTAAAAAGATGTTAAATAAAAGATCAAATTATCAAGAAAATTTTATTCGAAATGCAATATCGTACGTGGTCGAAGTATCTCGGTTCAATATTCGGACTTCATCTAATTGCACTTCGCAATTAGGTCGTCAACTGGTCTTATAGTGTTTTTAGCACTTTTCATTGGTTGAAGTGGTCTCAGAAGGAGCTGAGGAATCCTCATCCCTTTCGGTTGTACAAGAAAGGCAGGGTAGTTTCTTCTCCATAGCAGCGCGGTACTTGGGATGGCTGATGGCGTAAACAATAGGGTTGTAGACAGCATTGGCCTTGGCGAACACAGAACCCCAGATGGAGAAGAGAGGAGTAACAATAGACTTGTAATGCATGCCAGCAATATTGATAATGCAATAGGGGGTCCACGCAATGAACCAAAGGGAGACTGTTGTGAGAGCAACCTTAGCAAGGCGACATTCGTTGGATGTCTTTTTGGCCTCTGGGTCATTTCTCAGTGACTTGACTCCCATCTTCTTGGCCTGATCACGCATCTGTTTCTCGTGAGTGGCAACAGCCTTCAGAATGAATGCATACCAGTAAATGATCATGAACAGAGGGAGGAGGAAACAATCGATTGTGTAGAGCCAGAGGTAAATGTGGTACCAAAGATCATCAGTGAGGTAGTCTGTACCACAAGCAGTCATGTTACCTTCAGGAACATATCTGCAGTATCCGAAGAATGGAAGAACGCACCAGAAAATAGTCTGAGCCCAGATGAAAAGAAGGTTCAACAAAGCTCGATTGGTAGTCAAAGGTGTTCCTCCAATTCCTTTCACAATAACGTTGTAACGATCGTTAGTAATAAGTACCATGGCCCAGATGGAGGCAGTTCCACAAGTGGAACCTATAGCAGCGTAGACTTGGCAGAAGAGACTACTGAATGACCACATCTGGTTGTAACAGTTTATCAAAATTGGTGGACACATGCATGCCATCATGAAAAAGTCAGAGATTGCCAGGCTCACTACATACAAATTCGAAGGTGTTCTTAGAGATTTGGTGTTCATGAAGACCCAGATGACGACGAAGTTACCAGAGACTCCAAGAGTACCCATGACGAACATCCATACGCCAACCAAACTATACCAAAGAGGGTTCATGGGAGGATACTGATACCAGTGGGCATCAACATAACTCAAGAGCTCTCGAGGAACCCTGTCGACAACGGTATAGTTACCGTATGGATTCGTAGATTCAACACCATTTCCAACCAAGTTGGATGGATCGTCCCAGTAACCCATCTGCAACAACAAATATATATATATAAATATTTTCGAAGATTACATAAATTATTCGTTTTGTACAATGATTTCAACAATTTTACATCGCCAGCTTCTAATACAAAACCCACCCCTCAAAAAAAAATCATTAAAATGAATATAAAGTATAAGTAAGAACATAATTCCCAAATGGCAGAATGATATAAAAAAAGACAGAAACTTATGCTTTATGCGATATCTTTTATGCCTTTTGCAGTTGGTCTTTCCTTATGATTACTCATCTGAAGTGATATAACTCTGACTAAACATATATACAGGTTTATGTAAGTACACAGAAAGTAGCAGTGCCCTAACTTCTAGCTGTTCATGACAGAAAAGAAAAGTGAACGGTTTGAGCTGAATAAATCAGAAAAGTAATCTCTACATTAATCTTGAAAAATGTATATTCTCAATTGCTTATAAACTATTAACATACCATGTGGCAGTTCTGAAATAATAAAAAAAATAAAACTAATAATGGTCCTTATATGATGAATGAATGTTTAAGTGAATTTGGAATACCTGCGGCTGGTTCGTGACGCTATATAAAACTTGAAATCACACGGAAGAAGAAGAAAAGTTCAAGACACAGGTTGTCAGTGGGGAACAAGAGCCATCTGAACATACTCTCATAAATTCGGCCGAACTAAATAAGGAATGTGAATGGATAAGGAAGAAGTAGCTTTTGCCATATCCTCATGTAACTCATGAGACAGATTTGTCTCTACCAAAACAAAAAGCTTCGAGATTACCAAAGAGCAAGCATGACGATGATGTTTCGGATATTTGTTGCACGTCACAATTGAAGAAAAATAAATTATTTGTAATATAGCTATTATATGTAAATGTCAAAGATAAATAGCCATTTCTATCATGACGATACGAGTCTTTTTGAAACACAGGGTAACGTAAAAATGACTGAGTTAATCTTGGATACTATGCATTACGGCACTCATTGTGAATGACTGTCGCTCATTCAACGAAAAATCCATTACTTGCAAGAAGTTACGAATCGCAGCAATAAACTTCGGTAAACTGTCATGCAGTAGGATATGGGGGACGTATTTTACATTTAGTTGTCATAATGCCGGGTAATGCAGATGATTATCTAATGGTGCGAAGACTATTATTTTCATATCAATTATTACGCACACACACACAAGGAGATATAGATATAGAAATGTATGGACTAGATAGAAAGATTATTCAGACTAGATATTATATAGATAGAATAGGAAAAGAATATAAAGGAGAGAAATAGATATATGTATAGATAATAGAGATATAGAGATAGATATTTTATATAAATGTATATATTGTATATGAAGACATATATATATATATAATATATAGAGATATATATAAATATATATAATGATATATTTATAGTATATATATATATATATATATATAGATCTAGAACGGGTGTAATATATATAGGTATGATAATAATATATATATATATGAAATATATATAGTATATGTAATATATGCATATAATGTATATATATGCATATATATATAATATATATTATATATATATATATAGATATACATACACACACACACACACACACACCTACACACAACACATATATATAATAGAGATATATATATATATATATGTATATAGGATATACATACACACACACACACACACACACACACATAATATATATTATATATATTATATATATATATATATATATATATATTATATATATATATACACATATATGTATTACTGCTCTGTGAAACACTTGCCTTGCCAAGATACTTCGGAGGGTTCGTAAGTATTCAACAGCGGCCAGGAGCAGAAGCCCGGGATTCCGTCCTAGGTGCTATGAACGACAGAGGCGAGAAGCGAAGCTCTTTTATACTTCACTCTCTCTAGTAGACGTCCTGATGTTAACCGTCCCGTGAAGAGAAAATCTGTAACCTAGCCGTTTAATGAACCATTGGAGGTAACCATCCGGTTGACGTAATCAGCCTGACCAGCACTTGTTTAAAACGGCGGTGCTGTTATGCAATCCGTGTTATGTATATTGCTCTATTTACAAATGAAATTTTTCTTTTTTTCATGAAAGTGTTGGTATTTCTATTATTATGAATGTGGATTCATATTGCTATTATGCATCTTCTCATTTACTTTGTGCTATTCTTATTCTCCCTCAGATTATGACCTTGTACGACTCGCACAATTTTGGGAACTGAGGTACAGCATCAAGAACGCTGCAGGGCCGTGATGGGGAAATGAAAGTTAAAAATTGCTACCATTTCATAGCAGCGGTTCCTCTTTTCAAGAAGAATCCATCGAAACATTATTTTGCAACACTCCTCTTCATCCCAACCCTTATCCCTGTGCTACGGGGTTGGTTGCCATGATGCATCTTCTCTAATTGTTTCTGTTCGAAACATCTTCCTCTGCTCAACCCTTTTTCTACAGAATTAAATGGAATTGAATTTAGAATTTAGGCCAAAGACCAAGTACTGGGACCTATGCGGTCATTCAGCGCTGAAACGGATATTGACAATAAGAAGGTTTGACGGGTGTAATAGGATGAAAACCTCGCAACTGCACTGAGTCAAATGTTAGGAGAGGGTGGAAAGTAAGACGGAAGAGAGCGAATATGAGTGGAGGTACAGTAAAAGGAACAACAGGGGTTGCTGTTAGTGGGCGAAGACACACCGTAAAGACCCTAATGTAACCCCTACAATGCACCGCATGAGGTGCACTGACGGTACCACCACCCTACTGAAACCCCCGGCCCCCATAGTAGGGGGTGGTGCCGTCAGTGCACCTCAGATCTTCGCTGGCTTTATCATGCCATCAAATCCTTTGGCTCCCTCCCTCCCTCCCTCTCTCTTCATCTTGACCTAAACGAGCTCCATCACAGCCGCTTCCCTCCTCCTCCCTAACCCTTACCACAACATGCCCACACCATCTTACTCTCGACTGTGTTATTACAGCAGTTTAAAGGTGACTATAGATTATGCAGTGAAACATGACAAAGTTATCATTGAGTTACTGTTAAAGCCATGACTAGAAGTTTCACCTCATTTTCAAAATATAAAATATTGCTATTTATTTCGCCTTTCACGCATCTGATGAACCTGATGACAAAAGGTTTAAGCAGAGAAAACTCAGAACTAATTTCTTCAGCCTTTACTGACTATTTATATACTATTATAAGCTACATGTCAGTATACAATTATACTCAGTACAGCATAATGGGAAAATAATTAAATAAAATCCTCTAACATAAGTGACACAGCCTCAACAGCGCACTGAATAGTAAAAGCAAAATGAGTAACTGGGTACGTACTCCTGCAAGTATCCTTACTGAAATGGCTGTAATTTCAGTATCTGAGTTACCTTGGGTGCAATAGTGACTGTTATATTTTACATATGGTGTTAATGGAATGCACTATAGCCTTGTCTTGTGTCGTAAGTTCCTGTAAAAGTTTCACTTCTTTTTCGGTCATCTTTTAATTACATTTTCAAACTGTATAGTTTAATTTTAATTTTATTCACCAATGCTGAATCAGATTCTGTTTTTACTACCCGGTTTAATGAGAAGGAATACAAGGCAATATGCTCCAATATAAAACTCGCCGGTGGGACAATGTTTTTGACCTTGTGTATCGTCTTTCCAAATAAGATTTAATTTTTCTATCAATCACTCTCGTCTCTGAAAATTATTAGCATAAAGCAGCTTGGTTTACTCTGAAGTTCAGTTAGTCTCCTTTATTAATCACTGTAAAAAATGTGAATGTGTCTAAAATGAAAGTTTATGTTATAATGTGTTTAGTAAATACAATACTGTGAATATGTATTTGGAGTCTTTCAAAGTCCCAAATTGACATCTCAATACTTATTTCCTCACAGAAGAAAATGTACCTGACATAATTTCTGGGATTTGAATGCCACTCGCACAGACTGGACATTGCTTTTGATTCCTGACTAGTATAGAATTCTATCATTCTTCTGTTTGCCTCCAGCTGATAAGGGAGGTTCTTATTACTGATTGTCAAGTCCTTTATCAAGTTTTAAAAATATGTTTCGCCATAATTGAGGTCAAAGTCTAAGTTAATCAGTGATCCCAGACACCACTACTGAAAATGTTGTCTAAATTCTTATACAATGGTGTTGAACCTTAAAACAATCTTTCTATAAGTACTTTCTTCCTGACAGCCAATATTCCAATAGAAATCCATGAACGCAATTAGTCAGCTTGTGGCATTACAAAATAGTTTTGCAAAGTGAAAATGAAATTCTAGAAGACCCCCAATTTCTGTCCACTTTCTACTCTTTGGGAAAGGAAAAGGAACTTATAGCACCATCCATTCTCTAGTCTTTGCACAAGGAAAATGAGCTTATAACATCATCCATTCTCCAGTCAGTGCACTAGGAAAAGGAAATCATAGCACCATCCATTCTCTAATTTTTGCACAAGGAAAAGGAACTCTAAGCACCATTTATTCTGTAGTCTTTGCACGAGAAAAAGGAACTCAAAGCACCATCCATCCTGTAGTCTTTGCACAAGGAAGAGGGACTTACAGCACCATCCATTCACTAGTCTTTGCACAAGGAAAAGGAACTCATAGCACCATCCATTCTGTAATCTTTGCACAAGGAAAAGGAACTCAGCACCATCCATTCTCTAGTCTTTGCACGAGGAAAAGGAACTCAAAGCACCATCCATCCTGCATTCTTTGCACAAGGAAGAGGGACTTATAGCACCATCCATTCTCTATTCTTTGTACAAGGAAAAGGAACTCAGCACCATCCATTCCGTAATCTTTGCACAAGGAAAATGAACTCAGCACCATCCAATCTCTAGTCTTTGCACAAGGAAAAGAAACTCATAGCACCATCCATTCAGTAACCTTTGCACAACGAAAAGGAACTCACCACCATCCATTCTCTAGTCTTTGCACAAGGAAAAGGAACTCACTCATACCACTATCCATTCTGTAGACTTTGCACAAGGAAAATGGGCTTATAGCATAATCCATTCTCAAATCTTTGTACAAAGAAAAGGAACGTATAGCACCATCCATTCTCTATCTTGTCTCTGCACAAGGAAAAGGAGTTTATAGCACCATCCATTCTCTAGTCTTTGCAGAAGGAACAGGAACTTATACTGGTCATCCATTCTGCAGCCTCTGCACAAAGAAAAGTTTACAGCACCAAAAGTCCTATTTATATTCCAGCCTCTGCACAATGAAAGGGAGCTTCTTGCACAATCCATTCTCCAGCCTTTTCGCAAAAAAGAGAATGTCTGGCAGCCGCCAACTGCAGTAAAAATTTATTACTATTTCAATGGCGCTAGTGAAGCAGAGAAGTAATGACACCTAACAAAGGCTTTCAGTGGGCATTTAATTTGATTTACGCTATTATTGCGCAGCCAGGCATTGCAGGGTAGAAGCATTCGCCAGATATACAATAAACTTGTTCTCTTCTAAGGACAGCATGTTCAGCATAAAATAGTCTACAAATTCTGTAATTTAGTGGTAAGCCAGTCTATATCACAATGCCCACCTCGCCATATTGGAGTGTAATCTGTTAATTTTCCATGACAATATCTTGTCATCAATGGCATTTGTCGTATTATGTTAAAAGTCAATTTAGTAGCACACATTTTTCAACCTAGTAATTTCTGTTTACATGGTTTACATTTAAAATAGACCTAAAATTATTAGTATTAATAAGACTGACGTTAATAAGTGATCTGTAAAAATATATTATTTATATCAATAAGTGTGTTTCTTTTTGTAATAATGACTGATACTAGTAAGCAATATGCATAAGTCAACATAATTACAATTGAAGTCCATGGTGATAGGGTTAATCCATAGCTGAAACACACTGGATAGCAAGGTGATAAGACCTATAAACAAAGTAGAGTATAAAGAAGGATATCAAATATAAAGGGTTCAACAGGCTTTAGTGGTAAAATTTATGACACAACCCCATGGCAGAGACATGGAATCACTGTCTCGGCACATGGCATGTATGATTATTACTATTGTATGAGACATATAGTACGTGCTTCATTGGGAAGTGCTTTTCAAGAGCGTTCAACAGATGATAAATTTATTAAATTAAAATTTATATTAAAAAATATGGAACAGTAGAGTAAAAAAGCGGACCCAGGTAAAATGCATATCTGGATATCTTTACTTAAATCATTGCAGCGCCATATCTTCTACATACTTAATATTAGGCATTTAAAAGAGATTTTCAAGAGGTTTCCAATGATCCTATATTTATTAAAATCGGTGGAAAATTAAGGACGTCAGAGTGAAATAGCGTCTGCGAGACTATGCTTTAATAGCTCAATTCAGCGTCATCTCCACCTTTTCCTATGGTGCCGCGCAGTGACAATCAGCGTCAACACATACGAGCATGCCCATTCCATGTTTATAGTTCCATGGTTTGGTCTTCATGAATAGTAAACCTTGGAGGTTACCTATTATGCTTTGGATCGTTGCAGTGTCTCATCGGATGCGGTATCTCGCCGAAACCTTTGACTACCAAGGATGTTTTAATGGGAATTCTATGTATCTTGGCCAGGCCTTAAGTACTTTCTGGTTATCTTTTCAGTTCTTTGGTTTCTGTCGTTATGCCCTTGATGTTTACCGATATGCATTGATCTTGATTTTGAAGGCTGATACCTCTCGTGAGAGAGATATGTGAACAGGTCACAAAGATGGTATCGAGTCTTTACGAGATGACCCAGAGGTCACAAATACCTGATTGACACTTTTAGACGCGATGTTCTTCGTTAATTTTGCCACAGGACATTTCAGTCTACTTTTCACATGCCTTTTTGGAGTTCGAAAAAATTTAGCGCAACGTAATTACATCTAGTCTATAGTAATTTTTATTTTCAAGTCCTTGTTACCTCAGTGAGCAACTTTTATTTATTTATTTTCTTTTATCCATTAAACTTCAGCACCATAAGACGATGATGTCTCAAATATGTATTTATCATCTTCCATATAGTAAGATTAGTCATCATTGTTCTTCGTTATATCACGAGATTGTAACCATCAGGAGAAAACAAAAAATTAACAAAGAGGCTCCATTTACGCGTTTGAGGGCATGTGATCATTTGTGATCACTAAATTTTTAAAAATTGAAAATGGAAATTTGCCTCAAAAAAATATGGTGAAGTGTGTAGCTAGACTAACCAGAATCTGTCGTCGTCACTCTTACAAATATCTTGAAATTACTAGAATAGAAAGTACCGTGAAAAGCCAGGTAGTGGAAACCTTAGAACGTACTTCGATAATTCTCCACGGCTACTTAGTACAAGTATCTTAGGCAGCTCATGGGTTCTTAGTACAATGAAACTCTCAGAATTCACACATGCATTCATACAGACACACAATTTTATATATATATATATATATATATATATATATATATATATATATATATATATATATATATATGTCTTCACAATACTATATATATGTGTAAGTAAATTATATATAGATATTTAGACATGCATACAAACATACATGCATATATATTACACATATATATTTATTTATAATTATGTAATTAATTTTTTAAGCCATAGTGCCGCATCGTACGAAAACCCAGTTTACGAGCGGGAGATTTACTACAACGAAACTTTAATTAACGTTCCATGGTGGGATTAAAGCCTACGCACAGATGCCACAGTGAGACCTAATTAGCACGGCATACTATGTGCTGTTCACGTCGAACATATACACATATCTGTCGAACCCAGATCAAATTTACAAAGCTGACTAGAGAA
The DNA here is from genome assembly GCF_015104395.2 of Macrobrachium nipponense. Taxonomy (NCBI): domain Eukaryota; kingdom Metazoa; phylum Arthropoda; class Malacostraca; order Decapoda; family Palaemonidae; genus Macrobrachium; species Macrobrachium nipponense. The sequence continues at coordinate 40,501,699 of NC_087215.1, forward strand.
TTCTGGATCATCGTATTATAGCATTTTCGACGATACTGTTTTTTAGGATGGAAATCTGTTTAATTTAATATATATATATATATATATATATATATATACTTTATATATATACATATATATATATATATATATATATATATATATATATATATATATATATATATATATCCAGAGTAGCACGAAGGAAAACGTACTTGAGAATATCCTTAAATCTACGGTAAAAAGGAAAGTGAAACAGGGACTTGGAACAAGCACTTTGGTAGGATATTCTACATTTTAATATACAATACACTTAGTTAGTGGGCAGAGGAGGCCAAGAAGCGACTCCTGCCTGAGTTGGAAGGAGCGTCTCAGTGACCCACCCACCTGTAATTTAGCTATTTGAAATCAAATTTATGGTGCTTATTGCCAGAATGAATTTTGTTAATGTGATGTTTGGGAGTAGAAGCAGACAATTAGAAAAACAAGAAATCGTGTTTGTGTTGCATTTAGACAACACACCTTCCTTTCATGGGGTAGCCAAACCCATAATACTACAAGGAAATTAATTCACCAACAATGATCAAGGTAAAATAATTTCATTTTTTTTCATCAAATATTAATCACATGATTTACGGAGGTCGTTCTGAAAAAGGGGCTCTAAGATTTCTTTAATCTAAAAATATAATGTTCAAATGGTGAGGTCTCATTTGACCTTCACCAGTCACGATTTTTTTTCAAGGTAATATATTGATAAAGAAGCTGTGAATCACTGTGCGTTTCAGAAAATGTGTTACAAAGAACATCGACGAAACTGACGGTGAAAAGGACGAGTGCAGAATGATCTGGGGTTTTTGCAAGAAGGTGAAGTCAAACTTATTTAATCGTAAATGAAGCATTTTTGCTTCTAAAACAGCAGCCTCCTCAAGATTATGAAAGAATTGACTTGCTGAATTATTCTTGACACATTACTGATGCGAGTGTATGGAGAACGGAGTAGAACGGAATAAATCCGAGTATGTGGACATAACTGACATTTATCCTTTATTAGAGTCTTAATTTGCTCGCAAAAACCCTATGACTAAGTTAGGTATATCTTAGTTTAACCAGACCACTGAGCTGATTAACAGCTCTCACCAGAACAAATTCCTCTGATTCCAAGTTGGCAGAGTGGGGAATCGAACTCGGAACTACCGAATCGGCAGGCAAGCATGTAAACCACTCGTCCAACGAGAAACTAGCCGGATGACTAAACGTTTTCTTTCTTATATATCAAGACTAGTAATGTGAAGAACATCCTGTCGGGGTACTTCGAGTCTGCGCGTGGAGAAGCTCCTGATGTGCCTCAGCTCCATCCTTCAGTAACCTTTTGGGGGCCAATCGCTATTAGTCCTTTCAGGAGGAAATGACGCCAGAGTAAACAGCGGTTGAGTCAACCGGCTGAAGAAAGGCTGCTGACATACTTGGCTAAAAGATGTACTACCTTCTTATATATGACTAGTGAGCTTACTTACCCTTTTCCTATTTCTCCAAGAAAATCTTTCGCTTTCGCTCTAACTGTATCCAGACAGAAGGGCATTCTGTCGACAGTTCTCCTGTTTCCCTCAAAATAATCATATTGAGGTTTCTTTTCTGCGTCACACAGGATTGGCGGGGATACACATTTGTAATGTACAACGTTTCCCACTTTAATACCATACTGTAATGTATATTGACTTCTATTAAAGCAGGCAATTTCAGGCAAAAATCAAAACAACGAGTTTCCTTTCCATTTAGGAAACAGTTTTAGTTATTTTCTGGGTCCGCTTTCACCTAAACTGGTAAGATGGGTTTTATTTTCTTACATTACCAGATACATAACTAGAGAGGCCGATGTTTACATAATATTACTGAAATAACTTTGATTTAAAGTCTCCTCCTCTTGGAACGAAATTGTAACTTTCATTTAAAGTTTCCTCTTGAAACTAAATTGTAACTTAGATTTAAAGTCTCCTCTTGAAACGAAATTGTAAAATTGATTTAAAGTCTCCTCTTGAAACGAAATTATAACTTTGATTTAAAGTCTCCTCTTGAAACTAAATTGTAACTTTGATTTAAAGTCTCCTCTTGAAACGAAATTGTAACTTTGATTTAAAGTCTCCTCTTGAAACAAAATTATAACTTTGATTTAAAGTCTCCTCTTGAAACTAAATTGTAACTTAGATTTAAAGTCTCCTCTTGAAACGAAATTATAACTTTGATTTAAAGTCTCCTCTTGAAACGAAATTTAGAAACAGGCACAGAAAATCTACACATACAAAATGACACCAATGGTGTGAGAGAGAGAGAGTGAGTGAAAGAAAGGGTATGGAGAGAGAGAGAGAGAGAGAGAGAGAGAGAGAGAGAGAGAGAGAGGTGTCTAAGCATCGAAGCGACAAGGTTTGCCGGCTGCTTGACTACTTTTAAGCCGACAATGACTTTCCTCGTGAACACTCTGGCTTAGTTCAACGAACTGTGAAAAGGTGTTATTTCATAATGGCAAGATCTATACAGCTGTAGAATGGAGAACGTAGGTGGTTCGCTTCGTCGTCATCGTTGACATTGTTGTCGTTTAATTCTTCGGGAATTTTATCGTTGTCAAATTTTTATTGCAATTCCAAATAATTTACAGTTGAATTAACTGATCATTGCCAAATGGATGAAATTTTACCATACTTTATAAAATCTCATCTCTTGTAGCTAAAATCTCCGTGCAAAGTAGAATATTTTCAAAGTTTTTAGTGGATTTTCGAAATATCTTGTTATTTTTCAGTATTAAACCATCACCTTACCTGAACCTGAACCTCCACCTCCACAAATCACCAAACCAAGCCACAAATCAAAGTATCAAAGCGAGTGAATTCCGCAAAACTGCCTTCACCAAAAGTGTTAGAGGACTATAGATTTCTTCCAAATTCGCCACCCTTTCCTCTAAACTGTATTTCTCGACTGCTGAACCTTTCAATTAAAGACTGAACTACCGAACGCCACTAAATATGAAACTGGCGTTACCCTTTGGATTTGAAAATGCCATTGCCTTGTTAATCGAATCAATTACGGGAGTGAGTGGAACTCATTTCGCATACAAAGCAACTGTATTTATTTCCCACCACATGAATGAAGGATATACTTTTATAAGTCATCCTTTTACAATCAACGTTTCATTTCAGTTTATTCATCAAATTGAATAAAATTAACTGAAATCTAAACTTTCTCTAAACACCCTTCACTTTCAAAATCTTGAAACA
>NC_087215.1:40509943-40557443 GCF_015104395.2 Macrobrachium nipponense
TACCTAAGTTCAATAAGTTCAATAGTTCAATAGTTTTGATATTTGTAGAGTAAAATGAAGTCGCCGATGCCGGAACCGAGAAAAGCACAGAAAAGGATCCAAAAACCATTCGTGACGTAAACATAATACGACGTTATGAGGCTCCGCCCACCCACCAGGTTGACAGTAAGTCATTAACACAAACTAGGCTTCAACAAATTCGAGAATGGCCAGCAGGATATGAATTCTCGCCGGGATTGCAAGAATGCATTTGTGATATGGCTTGCCATTTTGGATACAAGCGAGAAGACCCGTGACAAGATTTACTGAAGCGTGAATAGGTAATTATTTCTATAACGGGTAACAGTTACTTGGTAACACTCATCTCTTGCAGCAACAAATAGAAGGCTTTAGTGGTGAAACCTGAGGTAAAACAAAACGGATTGTCTTTTTGTATTCCCACCTTGAACAGATGTAGATCCAGCAAATGAGCTATAGACTGTTTCATTATGTGGATGAATTACATACATTGAATCATTTGTAAAGGAGAAACAATACGAATATCAAGAAGATGAAAAAGTTCCAAACTAACAACTTAGTCCCAACAAGGTCTGCTAACCCTCCCCCAGCGTCCACCCCCCCCCCCCCCCCCCCCCCCCCCACCCCCCCCCCCCCCCCCCCGTACCTCTAAGATACGTCCTCGCCAACGTAGTTACTCCAGGTGGGAGGCAACCCCACCCCATGGGTAGACCTTGTCTCTCTTGGCCTTCGTCCCAACAACTCCTGTGGAAGTTGTGATATAACCTCCACAAAATAATAATAATAATAATGAGAATGATACTGCAATCAAGGTGATAAATCCTGCTCGGCATCATTGATATCGCTGAAACCAAGGATTATGTTATAAGCAAGTGGGCAGAACCACAATGAAGAGACGTTTTCCCCATTTGTAAACTTTTCTTCACCGTGGCTGGAATCTCCTGAAGTCATAGGTTAACGTCACTATTGTGTTCTAAGCCCTTACATGAGATTTGGATGACTCTGGCATAGGAAGCTCACTTTTACTCTGATAAGCACCAGAACTATTGACCTCCAGTTCGAAATAATACTTGCAAAAATTAGATAGGGTTATAAAATAAACACTTGCCACCTTTCACCTCTATCCGATGCTTTGATAGAAAGATGTTGCCGATAAAACCGTGTTTCATCGGCCCTGAATCCCTGAGTAGTATTGTAATACTCCACAAAGCAAAGGAAAATAACGCCCCTGTAAAAATGCCGGTGTACTTTTCAATAAACAGGTAAAAAATCTAGTTTTCTGTACAGCGTATAATGGTGTATGAAACTCTCAGCCACGACCCATGAAACACTCAGCCGCGGCCCATGAAATCTTTTGCCACAGCCCGGTGGTAGCCTGTGTTGTTGGCACCACAGACGCCCGATTATGGCTAAATTTAATCTTAAATAATATAAAAACTACTGAGGCTAGAGAGCTGGAATTAGGTATGTTTGATGATTGGAGGGTGGATGATCAACATGCCAATTTACAGCCCTCTAGCCCCAGTAGTTTTTAAGTTCTGAGGGCGGACAGCAAAAGTACGGACGGATATTCAGATCACTATCTGGATAGTTTCCTTTTGCAGAAAATTAAAAGGATGCACTTTGTCAATATTCATATGTAGAAAATATGCTAATTAAACAAATGTTTACGTTAAAGATGGCCAGAATGACGCTGAATGAAATATGATTGAGGTATCGCCAAAGGGCCAGTTGGAAAATGAATTAAATAGCCTTAGAAGCCAGGAAATATGGGTCTCATTATCGCCGATAAGGATCGACGCTGTACTTTGTCAGGAACACCATTTTAAGAATACTGAGTGCTAACTCAGAATCGAATTTGACATTTATCTTAATCCTCCAGTTTCGAGATAAAGAGAGACTGGTATATTTATAGAATAGACTGTATCAATCGGCGATCTGTAAGGAAAAGAAGGCCGAAAGTAAAATACTCATCAAGCGTCATCTTGAATCATTCTGCCAAGTAGCAGCGCAAATTCTTCTATTTTACATATTGTTTGTTTGAATGCGCCATTTGCCTCAACGAATTAAACCAAGAGAGGATTTTATTTATGTTTACGAGCAAGGCATGTGTTGTTGCCCAGTGGTAATATCACCACTCCTGAGTTTAGTTAGCAAGGTCGCAAAACAGCCTCAAATCAAGATCTGTGATAAAAAATTCAATAGGTAGCTGCTGAAGCCCGAACTAGGGAACAATATTCAAAACACGGCAGAATAAAAGAATAAAAACATCTCTGCAGGACAGAGAGGTAAACAAAAATCTTGAAAAACTTTCCAAATTACTGATTTTTTTGTGCATTGAAGAAGAGATAGAACGGTTATGTTTCTCAGAAGTGAAGGTGCGATCAAAAATCACACAAAGAATTCTATATAAGTCAGCATGCAGTTTAAAAATATTGTCAACAAAAAAATGTCCGAGACCTACTGACAACCATGCTCTGAATTTGGTAAGGTTCAGCTTCCTCTCCAATAATTTGCACCGCACACTAACTTTAGTTAGATCTCACTGAAGAGATTCAGCAACCAGAGGTCTAGAAAACAGGTTTGATGAAAATAGAGTGGCATCATCTGAATAATAAAAATACCAAAAAATGATCACCGAATACCAAGTCTCCAAACTAGGGCCTGATGTTGCTTGAAACAGCTATAAAAGCGAAACGAGTCATACATACTTCATGACAAGAATCTATTACCTTTTAAAGAAGGGCATCAACACCCAACCTCAAACTAGGGAATATGATTTTAATTTAAGCATGGGCATTCACTTAGAAAATAAATGTTCAAAAACTTTAGATATGGAAGATATTAAAATAGTGCGGCAACTAGTAGACTCTACGCAACCATTTCCTGCATTTCACAAACAGAGTAATGTTATAAGTTCTCCTGCATGAGCTTACAGAACTACATAATACCATTAAGGTTTATATTTCCATAAACATCAAAGATAAGTGAACGATACTTAAATTCATTGGGCTGAAAAGCTAAACTAGTTAGTTTAGCTTTATGAAAACAGAAATGAGGCATAATGAGTTTCTAACTATACTCTGCAGCCATACCAATCACCCCAAAGCTTTGAGTGTAGTACACTATTCGTGTTCCTGAGTTGAATCGTTAACCATATCTACAAAAATGAAAGCGTGGGCATCCGACATGGAGGAAATGCTACATGTTTGAAGGCCAGCCACGCTTTTATTTTCATAGACATGATTAATCATAAGAAAATCCTAGTGTGCTTAAAAAAACTATTCTTTACATTTTAGTACATTTTGATAAAAGCGTATTTTAAAATTCATTTTACATATTTTTCTCATTTATACTTTTTAGTTTTGACAGAAATTGAAACCGATTTCTGAATGTAGCTACCGAAACTGAACGTAATATCCTGTCGAACTAGAGGTTTGAAAAATCCATAGTTATTAACTTATTCTACCGAGTGAAAGAAGGAATGAAAAATCCGAAGATTTTCATACAAATCCTGCGATACTGGAAGAGGTCACTGCATGGTCACTAGGGGTCACTGCTGATTTACTGATCATGTGAGGTTGTATTGTCACTGGGATTGAGTAACCATGCAAAATTTCAAGTCCATTAGACGAAAGGAACAGGTCGAAAATTGAGTTATAAGTTAAATAAAAGCATGTAAATAAAGGGTTTCTTTTAAAGAAATGCTGTATTCATTTTCAGCTGACTCAAAAGTCCATTCCAGTCTACTTCAAACGTTATATAAGTATTTCAATAGTAGTCTATGACCCTTAATGAAGAGCCTGCTTAGTTTCAGTTAATGAAGACAATACTAGGCATAATGCATGTGGAAATGGTAAATACTTGGACCAAGTAAAATCTACAATCAGTGACGAAAATACGGTCATAACAGGATTGGGCAAGTCCGAAAAAATTCCGATTCAGCCAAGGATAAAGGGACTTGAATCTGTTTTCTTACAAAAAAAAAAAAAAAAAAAAGCAGCCAAGTTGCAAAACATCCTACAGGACTCCAAAACGCCTTTCTGACCTAAAACCTAAAGTTGAATCTCGAGAGACTAGTGCAAATGCCTTTGTTTTTCTAAGACTAATCGCATATGAATTTTTATAGGTTAATTTTTGACGAGACGGAAAGAAATAAATTTTATTTATCTTCAAGTAAACAATATGAAAATTAATTTATTGACAAAGGAGGATATGAATGGCATTTTTTCTTGAAAAGAAACAAAACCTAACACTCTTTAAAAATTCGTACAGAGAAGGGGAAACGGGAATGAGAACAAAACAATGATTCTGAATTAGGGGGCTGATACTTTCGGCAATTCCTTTCATTTTGACGCAGATGGAGCTCTGCGCTCTGGATGATGATGATCAACAATGGGTTGAAGAAACCCTAGCTGATGACCCACTAATCAACCTCATAGGGGGAGCGAGACCCTTTGGATCCTGGTTTCATCGTCAGGCCTAGTGGTGCTACTAGCAGGGACGAGACTGGGACTCCAATCCCAGCTTAGCAATGCAATGCTGACTGTATGGTTGCATCTGATTCATTATTCAGGCACTTGTGCGCATAGCAATGGGAGCTTTTGCTCTCCTATAAGGGGATTAATAATAACCTTAAAGATATACATTTCCTTCATACAGACAGGCATAGCATCTCTGAAATCATATATTAGACTGCTTTTTTTTTCAGGTAAATAAAAGGGCTAAGCTGAGAATGAATGGTGTTGGAACACACATTTAGGTGTCAAGATCAACAGGCAAATAGATACTGGCCGTATAACTGATAAAGATATTGGAAGCGCAGGATAGAAAACTGCAAAACGAGCAAATAAAATGGGTTTATGTATGGGTGCTTGCCAAAGCTTGCAAGCACATTCAGAAAAGGAGACAAAAACTCTCTCTGAGGCTCCTTCAAGAGGTAAAAACCTTACGTTCCTTGGGTTGTTGTCTGGTAACAATAGCAAAATTCAGTTCATCATAACTGTCATATTCCAATCACTTCTGTGGGTATGTGCGGTGAGGGCTGGCGTTGGTTTATATATATATATATATATATATATATATATATATATATATATATATATATATATATATATATATATATATATATATATATTTTTTTTTTTTTTTTTTTTTTTTTTTTTTTTTTTTTTTTTTTTTTTTTTTTTTTTTTACAAAAATATGATGGGGAGTACTTGAAACGAGAAAGATCTTTATATTACAGATATTCATTCTAAAAACAGAAAGAGGTACGGGGTACCTTTTGTTTCTGGCATTTTCCCCAGGAATCTTCCGCATTTCCTTCCATTTTCCCCTACTGTATTTCAGACAAACTAAATACACGCTGGTAAACTATTGTGGTTTATTACTACTGTCACAAAGAACTAACTTGACAACATACTTTACTGATGATACAGAAGTCACTTCAACGTGAATAAAAAGAAAATAGTAATGATTATCACATTGCAACGATAATTATGAATTAATAATAAGTGCCAACACCTAATACGTGGAACATATTGTTCTGGTCATATCATGAGGGCGTTGTGCGTAACACAAAGAAATGACAGTGTCCATAGATTCCAGAAAATTAATAGCAATGCAAGCAAGTGTCAACATTATCGAATACAAAGGTCTCTGGCCAAACATGACTACATCAAGAGAATATCGCTTTGCCCTAGTTAAGACTTCCTCATCGGAATGATTACAGTTCTTCACAAATTCTTTTTATCTTTTTGATACAAAGTTTACTCTAACATTTAGTCATTTCTTACAATACTATTTTCCACTTTCAACTTAGAAAGAATCATTTAAATGATTGTGTATAACTTTCATAATATTGCCACCACCTTAATTATCAGTATACTGTATGGCAGTTATTAAATTTTCGGTGCACTTAATGTTTTGCACTAAAAGAATCAATAAAATGTTTTTGCGGCTTCCCCTTAACCCTTCAGCTGCATCCAATTTTAGCCTTTTACTTTACTTTCTTTCCTGCTTCCCTTCTTCAGTCTTGCCATCCAGTACCTCGAATTGCTACTTTTTAGTGCAACTACAATTTTTTTCCCATTTTCGTCTTTAAACACTTGAACTTCATTTCTTTTATTTTCCGGATCTCTTTACCTAGCAGTCCCACAACTACAAAGACATCTTTTCATTGTTGTAAACAATTAACGGCCAAAAGTGCTCAGTGCTTAAGTTGGTAGACAAAATTTCACTGAATTTAAATCCCAATCAATATCTGAATCCCAATTAGGTCTACAGACAATTTGCTATTAATAGTTTCTCATATTTCATCAGACATTCAAGGACCTTCAACTTTCATTTAGAATAAAGGGTGTCTTATGAACACTAGGAACTGGGCAAACATTCATAATTTCATACATCTAGATATTTTAGGGCCGTTGCCTCGTATAATAAGGCGCCCTATGAGGTAATGTTAGACTTGCGATAATCTTACGCTAAGTTGGTTGGTATTGCACTTCCATATTCACTGGAGTGTCTTGGGGTTTGTAGATCACTTACGAAGTCGGTATTATCTTCTTTGGTTATGATGACGATGTGTTAAACTCATGATGATTTCTTTCTGATGTGAGGTTCTTAGTAGAAAACACGAAGTATAAAAATACTTATATTCTCTGAGATTACATGGTGAAGATCAAGTAGGATTGTACAGGTCTTCTAATGACGATAGCTTGATCGCTTCTGCCAATGATGATGGCTAATTCTGTTCTGTCCTGTTCTACATGATAAAGCTTAGGTAAAGAGGTACAGGTCTGCCAATGATGATGGCTAACTCTATTCTGTTCCCACTACCATCTCGGTTACAAGTCATAAAGGAAGCAGACAGTAGCTCGAACATATGAACATACATACAAAATGAGACACACTACAGATCACGTAGGCCGTTTGAATTATAGGTCGCGGTAGTTGTCTCAAGCAGGAAGCTTGGACTAATGTTTCAGAACAAATGAATGACCACAGGTGACGGCATGTCATCTTAGCGTCTCTGGTCTGATCACATTCCTGCAAGCAATCTGGTTGACCTCTTTAGTTTTAGTCTTTTATATATATATGGAGTAACATTCCATATTTTTATTATGTAACCACTTACATAAAAGCTCGGTCAGCTACCAAAACCAACCACTGAATATTACTCAAGCTTGACTTGCATTTAACTTATAGGAGTGTGATACAGACACTATGTGAATATATATAGATATATAGAAAATACTTATAAGTAAAAAAATTCATGGTGTACACAAATACAGATTCAAGTAATAAGATATAAGACACAATATGCTTATAATGATATTCGTAAATAATAGTGATCACGTGATATATACTGATACAGTTTTTCACTTCATCTCATTAAGATACATATGCTACAGAAAATACTAATGTACTCTGATAACATGATAAAAATCATATTTTAACTGATAAAAATTTCATATATGAATTGATAAAATTATTAATGTTTATGCTGATTGATTCGTTGATTTTTATGCTAACTGTTATATGTCTGCAGTTATTGGTAAGATAAAAGGTAACAGATTGATTATAGGCTACCTGATTTATTTATACATATGTATATGGATTCATATAATTATGATTAATATATGTGCACTTTAAATAGATTCCTAGTGCGTACACGCAAAGATATATTTCGATTCTGTTATTTATGATCATTTATATATAGATTCCTGTGCGTACACGCAAAGATATATTTCGACTGTTATTTATGATCATTTATATATAGGATACATGATACTTTATATATAGGATACATGACCGAGGTTATACTACTACACATTTAACTAGCGTTCGAACAACTTTTCGTCCATTACACAGTTCCAGACAACCACCTATAGCCAAATGAAATGGCCAATTCCAAATGGTTAAAACAAGGGGAAAATTTGCCTGGGCGGGGTCCGTTCTATTTTGCGCTCATACTTGTTCTCTGCATCCTAAGCCACACGAATATGTTTGCGATGAATAAAATCACCCCCAGCACGAGTCCTTCGCCAGCAATGTAGAGTTGAATATCCTTCTGGTCGTAATCGTCGGAAGTATGTCCCTTTTGTAGTCGATTTCCGACAGCCGACGGAGCATTCCGCATTAAAACGAGATTAACAACGGGATACGGGTGTCGGTCGAAGAAGTCTACGGAAAAGGTTGTTCACTTATGATGGTGCTTATTCCATTTCACATTGTAGGCAGTTGTTACTTGACTGTAGTCGTCCGTAGCGACGAACGATTTTTTGAAGTTGCGATGTGAAACTCTCGTACTGCAGGATACTGTAACCAGGTTTCATTAATTAGCCTGCAAGTGAAATTATACTTGTCACAAGGGCAAAATAAATTTAGAACATCAAATACGGGCAGGAGAGAGCCATTAAGACCAGACTTAACCCACATGAATTCGCTGATATTTTATGGAATTCAAAAGAGTCTGCTGTACAAACTTTTTTGTCCATGGCATTAATAATGAGTGAACCTATCCAGGTCTATGATGACTGTAAAAATATCCATAATTATAAAAAATAAACAGATATCAATACGAATCCCAAAGAAAATTCGATATTACTGGTAGTAAGTTACTAGACAAAGAAGTGGAAAATGGAGCTATTTGTAAGATTGCCAGGCAACATAAGAGTCAAAGAGAATATTAATCATGATTCTGTATTTCTCTATGCTTACTGAAATTAAGTTGTGATAAAATCTGATCCTATGTGCCCCTAACAAAAGTTTCATATTCAAATTTCTCGCACGCATCCTCTGAGGTTAATTTTTAATACTTTATTAATAGGTAGGAGATACAATGAAAAAACCCACTGTGTAACTAATTTCTATATAAACTTTGGGTTTTCCAAGAAAATGTGACATTTTCCCATGAATGTGATTTACTTGAATTGTCATATGCTAATGTTGCAAGTAAATATTTCATATCTATAACTTGATACTTCTAAATGTCCGTTTACCAATGTCATAAGCTGAATTATTGACTCTAATTGTCTATGAGGTTGCATTGCGCATCCGGATAGACACTTGTACCTAACGTCTGCCTTGCCCATGAGAAGTTCGGGCTAAGCATTCCTTTCTCCAGCAACCTGCTTTGCAAGCATTTTATTGAGGTTAAATGGAAAAATGCTGATCCGGCAACGCGTCATGCACCTTCAGAACTGATGACGTCGTCACTTGGCAGGAGATTGCTCTCCGCCAGCTAAGAGTTACGTGACTTGCTGTAATAAAATACGACTTTAGTATAAAGTGGGTATTTTTTGTTTTAATACTTCACCCACACGAGAAGAATGTCTGAAAAAAAAAACAGTACCAAAATTGGACAATATATTAGTTTCATGTTGGAAATCTGCATGATTGTACATAAATGTAATAATGTTAAATTAGATATTCCTTATTCAAACTAATGAAAAGGGTTTCCATACAAATTTCATATATACTATTTGCCCTGTATAAGATTATTCGCATAGATATACATTTTCACTTCTAGACTTCCTGACTTTAAAATCTATTTTATTTTATTTTATTTTATTTATTTATTTATTTTGTTTTATTTTATTTTTTTCCATTGACTACGAATATAAATCACCGGGACAGACAATATGTCAGTAGGTTTTGATATGTGTTTGAACTTTTAGCTTATAGTCATTACTAAAGCGTTAAGTTAGAGTTCAAATCTTGACGCATATATAATATTTGGATATTTAATTAACCTATGGTTACGTTTTGCTTATTGATTTTATCGTGATTCCTTTTTTATTATAATTTGTAACCCTTCCTACTTCTTACGGAGTGTATTATATTGGCTCCACTTGTATCCATATTTATTTTATTTTTTATATCTATTTATTTATATATATATTTTTTTATATATATATTTGATAAATTAATGGTTGGCTTGAATATGTGGAAAAGTGTTCTAGCGGCGTACCGTATAAGGCTACTTGCGGTATCATTTCTATCGTTACAAGATATGAATGATAAAGGTATTTAAAACCGCGAGAACCGCTATAATCCAGTTCGGATCCAATATCACGAGTTGTAACTCGTAAGACATTGACACTTTCTTATTTATCTCTTATTCTACCAAACCGATTAACTCTGGGTGATAAAATATATTATTGGTTTTCTTAATGGAAAGGAATTCACACAACGAGCTAAGGAGATTATTATTGATTTACACCACCCGAGTCAGATTATTATTATGTGTTGAATTCCATATTTACTGATTTAGCACTCATAAATATTCCTAGCGCACTCAATTGTGGTGTTTGTTTTTAGTGCTAATTAATTTATATAACGTGTCAAGGAAACTATTAACACTAAGAAGTGTTTATTTCCTCTGTCAGACTCGTAATTCTGTTAATAATTCTACGTATATTCTTTCAAGGATTGATTTGGCACAGGATAGGCCCCTAAACTGACAGGTGTCTTAGTGTATCCCTTGTTTTCATGACACGTGTTACAATTAGTTATGTGCTTTTTATATCTGTAAGCATTGTAGGCCAGTAAAACAGTGATTTGGCTTTCTGTGACATATTAGAGAACCCTGGATGATGGAATGCAACCAGTTTAGGACGATTGGTATGAAAGAGATTATCACTACTACCTGATCGTTAGTCACCTGCTGTGTTCTTCGGGTTTTCCTCGTCACGGACCTACATAATAAGTACAACTTTGGAATTACGTTATTCTGATACACATACTTTAAATATACTTTTGCTTTAGGGTTTCCGTTCGAAGTGTTTATTGTTTTGCTTATTGCTGCTGACCCTGTTTCCGTTCGAAGTGTTTATTGTTTTGCTTATTGCTGCTGACCCTGTTTCCGTTCGAAGTGTTTATTGTTTGCTTATCGCTGTGACACTTGCTTTGTCAGTTTGTAACAGTTCTGCGCTCCAACCCAGATATTCAATGCTCGCGATCTCTTCGGTTAAGGAATTTTCTTGTTTAGATATGGTTTTAACAATAGGCACGGATGTTTCTATATTTTTTTTAGTTCAATTAATGGTTCCTTGCAGTATGGTGCGGGATTGCGGGATAATGCGTCAGCTATGATAATTGCTTTCCCAGGTAGATATCTTATCTTGGCTCCAAAGACCTGAATGATCATTTGTCACCGAGTTCCTTTTGGACTGTGATTAAAGCCTTTGAAAAACTCGGTAAAGGACTCATGTTCAGTAAGGACTTTATCAGGATAGCCATAGATTATGAACTTAAAATGTACTAGTGAGTTAAAGATACCTAGCCCTTCCTTGCCTATTACTGTATATTTACTTTCAGAGGGCTTTAGTTTACATGAATAAAAAGCTATAGGAAAGAACTGTTTATCATATTACTGAAGTAGTACCCCTCTTACCCCTTGGTCTGAGGCATCTGTTGCAATAAAAAAAAAAATTTCCTTATTTAAATCAGGGATTTTTAAGTTAGGTGAGCTGCATTATTCCGCTTTTAAGATATCGAACGCCTGTTGATGCTTTTTAGACCATAATAAATCTACGCCCTTCTTCGTAAGATCTGTTAAGGGAGCTGTCATGATTGAAGAGTTACATATTTCCATACGATTGTAATACCCACTACAGCGCAAAAGTGCTGTATCCTCTTTTTACGTTAATAGGTACCGGAAGTTATGAATAGCCGACACCTTACCATGGACTACTTTAAGACCTTGACTAGACACATAAAACCTAGATAAACATGTTCGGTTTTTTAAAAACTCACATTTAGATATTTTACTCTGAGATTATTTGTCTTTGTCTCTGTAGCACTAGTTAAAGGTCTCATTCCGAGAAATACTCAGATAAAAAGTTCTAAAATCGAACCTGAATTTAAGAGTTAAACCTTTGGAATGCCTCAAATGTGATAGTGCCTTGGAGATTTCCAAGATCAAGAACCAGTACTAAATAGATGGTGCAAAATAACATATGATTTCATCATCGACTGAGTAAACTGAGAATAACCTTTGTAATTTTTTTAGATAATTAATAAATATTACAATTTCTCTCCTACTTTTTAAATGGGGTCGAGCAATCTAGTGGTATTGATTCTTACCAGTCAAATATTAATATCTAATTCACTAGTCTAATTGACAACTAACTTTTGAGCAAATGGTAAAGAAATGAAAATCAGGCATGTTCAAAGTAAAGCATAATTTCTCACCAATCATAATCTACTCTAACTCACCTGGGGATTCGTACCACCACTATTAGTGACTTGCTAAAGAGAACACTTAAACCAAATGTGTTATTACAAGATGTGAATAAATTTATAAACTGATTTTTCCAAGACTCTGTTAAGCAACGAGTAACCTAAACTTAACAATTCTGAAGCTCTGTAAAAATCCACAATATGATAATGTTCTTCATTTTGAAAAGATGAGACTTAAAGGTTTCCACTTTGGGAAGTTTTATCAAGAGATGAGATCCTACCAAAAGTGACTGAAATTCATAAAATCAATACAAGTTTTATATATAACGAAGACGCTAAAGAACTAACCGATAATTACATTAAATTATTGATTGTATATGCATAAAGATATCAATAAGGGAAAAGTAAAGTAAAATGATGCAGAGGATTTATTAAAAAAAAATATTGAACATGTTCGAAGGATATTTCGTTTACATACTTTTCGCTCAGTCTCGATTTCAGGCTTGATCATCATCACTATCTGGCATTGAATGTTTAGCAATTTTCGTTGGTTGAAGCTGCTTCGGATGTCGAGTTGTCATCATCCTTCTCAGTTGCACATGACAGGCATGGCAGTTTCTTCTCCATAGCAGCTCTGTATTTGGGGTGGCTGATGGCATAGACAATGGGGTTGTACACAGCATTGGCTTTAGCGAAAACAGAACCCCAGATGGAGAACAGAGGAGTAATCATTTCCCTATAGTTAATGCCTCCAATATTGATGATGAAGTAAGGAGTCCATGCCATGAACCACAGGGAAACGGTCATAAGGGCAACCTTAGCAAGGCGGCACTCGTTTGATGTCTTTTTGGCTTCTGGGTCATTTCTCAGAGACTTGACTCCCATCTTCTTGGCCTGTTCACGCATCTGTCTCTCATGAGTGGCAACAGCCTTCAAGATGAATGTGTAGCAGTAGATAATTAAGAACAGGGGGAAGATATAACAATCAAGGCCATAAAAATACAAGTATAGATGGCCCCACAGATCATCACTGAGGTAGTCAGTACCACAGGCGGTCATGTTACCCTCAGGGACATATCTGTTGAATCCGAAGAATGGAAGGGCACACCAGAAAACAGTCTGGATCCATACAAAGAGAATTCTCAGCATAGCACCGCTGGTGGTTAAAGGTTTAGCAGAAATTCCCTTTACAATGACATTGTAACGATCGAGAGTTATGAAAACCATAGACCAAATGGAGGCGGTTCCACAGATAGAACCAATGCAAGCATAGATCTCACAGAAGATACCACTGAATGACCACATCTGGTAGTAACAGTTCACCAAAATAGGTGGGCACATGAATGCCATCATACAGAAGTCTGAGAAAGCAAGATTTACAACAAATAAGTTTGAAGGTGTTCTGAGAGTTTTGGTGTTCATGAAAACCCAGATTACAACGAAGTTGCCTGCTACTGAAAGGACCCCCATGACAAACATCCAGAAACCAACCAAGCTATACCAGAGAGGGTTCATGGGAGGATGCTGATACCAATGTTCGTGGATGTAACCCAAAAGCTCTCAGGGAACCCTATCGACAACGGTGTAGTTGCCGTAAGGGTTCGTAGAGGGCATGAGGTCATTGCCACCCATGTTCGATGGATCGTCCCAATAACCCATCTGCAATAAACAAATAAAGGTTTGGATAATAATAATAATAATAATAATAATAATAATAATAATAATAATAATAATAATAATAATAATAATTTCTACAATTATATTTTGACTATTCCAAATTGAAATGCTAAACATAGAATTTCATCTGTCACTTTCAACCTCTTTTCCTAAGTTTACATTAACGTAAAACATACAGTCAAAGTTATGCTTAAAAGTGGCATCTAATATCATCCCTGTATTTTGCACAAGAGGCAGCTGGGTCATTCAGAATTGTGTAGTCTCTCTCTCTCTCTCTCTCTCTCTCTCTCTCTCTCTCTCTCTCTCTCTCTCTCTCTTTCTGTGTGTGTGTGTGTTTTTTTTTTAAGTCTGTTTTTCACGTTTCTCAGCATTGGAAATGTCAATACGTCATGTATGCTGATGTAAAATAATGCTGCGTTAGTAATAACATCACGCTGCAGTAAATAACTTCTGAAAACATGCATAATGATTCATTCATGTTTTTAGAATATCTCTTCTTCTTGCACTTTCTATTCAATCACTTTTTTGTTTTATTAGATCTGCCGTTATTTTCCCGATGCGATTCCAAAACCTAGAATCGTTTGATTCTCTGTCTCTCTGGAATAGGGCTCATGATTCATCTGCGGTTATGATATTCTGTGGCTAAACTTTCATGTGGACACCATTGCCCCTTCTTTGGTCAGCCAGCGAAGAAGAAGTCACCTCTATTAGTTCCAAGACGTCATCACTTCCACAAATCCCTCTTCTATCTACCAGACATCACTGTGCAAGACAATTTTCTAGGATCCTCAGTTTGTTTTTCACAATAAAAGACCGTCTCACATGAATCCCTGTTCTTTTATGCCCCTCCAGTAACTCAATCTTTCATCAGTTATTCCGGTGCTGTTGGGAAGTCTTCCAGGGTCAGCAGTAGGTACCCTTCTCAGGCGCGGTTTTTTTGGGCCGATGGCCAATCGGTCATTTACCTCCTTGATTCTCAGAATTATTATATTTTTCTTTTTCTTTGTCAAAACAATTACTTTTATGCAGAGTATTGTTTAAGAATCACGATAAGTATTGAAAATCCATTTTTTTTATTTCAAGGTACTTTTGTTGATAACGAGAAATGTAATCATTTCTTGAGAAAAAACTAAACAATACTGTGCATACAAGTATTTGCTCCAAAAAAGAAAAATGTGAATCTAATAGAAAGGCACATGAATATTGTTAGGGAAATAACATGGCAAAATATTCATTTACTAATAATTACTATGTATGATATATATATATATATATATATATATATATATATATATAGTATATACATATGTATATATATATATATAGTATATATATATATATATATATATATATATATATATATATATATATATATATATATATATATATATATATATATATATATATAGTATGTTATGTATGTGTATGTGCGTGCGTGCTGACTGTATCACATAGTAATTATTAAGTAAATGAATATTTTGCCATGTTATTTCCCTAACAATATTCATGTGCCTTTCTATTAGATTCACATTTTTCTTTTTTGGAGCAAATACTTGTATGCACGGTATTGTTTAGTTTTTTTCTCAAGAAATGATTACATTTCTCGTTATCAACAAAAGTACCTTGAAATAAAAAAAAATGGATTTTCAATACTTTACGTTTTTCTATACATTCGTGATTCTTAAACAATACTCTGCATAAAAGTAATTGTTCCAACAAAGAAAAATAAAAATATAATAATTCTGAGAATCAAGGAGGTAAACAGATAATATAAAAAGGAAATATATATATATATATATATATATATATATATATACACATATATATATATATATATATATATATATATATATATATATATATATATATATATATATATATATATATATATATACATGTTTATATTCTGCAAGATGACATCAAATTTGCCAATGTAACTCGCTGAAAGTTATATTCCTTGATATTCTTACCATCAGACAACATTAAAAATGAATGGTGTCCGTTTTATTATCACTAATATTAAGATTTTATCTTTTAATCCGTCAAAGACATTTACTTTGAATGGTCAACAATGAAAATATATCTAAAAATTAATTGTATTCCCCGGGAAATCCCTGGAAATCCCGACTTCCAAAATCGCGCAGTACAGACCACTGAACATTGGCTGTTAGGTATCAGACTATTGAACATAGGCTATCATTAATCCCCATGGATGAAGCTTATATGGAATGGCAGCGTTGGAGATGATAATTATTTTACCCTAATGCTGTCAAATTCTATTGTGTCAGTCAATCTGGCCCATGAATAAAGAACGATAATAATTAGTTCTGCCTCTAGACAGTAAAACAGTACTGTAAATTATGGCACAAAGAAAGGTACATAACGCCGACAAATTGGTCAACTATATTGCTCCAGTGTATACAAACTGCAGCAGACTGAATTTAAATTTGTCACTGGTAAATGCTGCAAAGATAATTTACTAATCTTTAAAGACTGCTTAGAAAATAACCATAATGCAGTTGATATATCTACAAAACTTTACGGCTTAACTGTAGAAGAAATATACCAGCAACATTAAATATTTTGTATTTCTGCATAAAGTGTATATTGTATATAGTAATGGTTTATAAATCATTTGGCAGTCTTGACGGACTTCCGAGAAAACACGTTTTAAAGAGTACGAGGTTTCGCATTAGATTCTATGATTCTATGGGTTGCGCCATTGTTTACATAATGAATCACCGCATAACGATGGCGCCAGGCAGTGCACATCACAAACTGATTTGGCTACTATAAGCTGTGCAATCTCTCCTCTTGATATCTATGCTGCTGATCCTGGAAGCCTTCCCAACAGCACCGCAATGAGTCAAAGATGGAGATAAGAAGTGCCGGAATAACTGATGAAAGGCTGACTTAATGGAGGGGGATAAAAGAAGAGGGATTCATGTGAGACGATTTTTCATTGTGAAATACACACTGAGGATACTAGAAAATTGTCCTGCACAGTGATATCTGGCAGATAGAAGAGGGATTTGTGGAAGTGAAGGCGTCTTGGAACTACAAGAGCTGACTGCTTCTTCGATGGCTGACCAATGAAGGGACAGTGAAAGTTCAGCCACAGAATATCATAACCGCAGATGAATCATGAGCCCTATTCCAGAGAGACAGAGAATCGAACGGTTCTAGATTTTGGAATGTGTGCGGCAAATCGCCTCGGGATAATAAAGGCAGTTCTAATAAAAAAAAAGTGATAGAATAGAAACTGAAACAAAGAGATATTAGAAAGAAATGAATGATTCTTTATGCATCATTTCAGAAAATATTTGTTGCAGAGTCATGTTATTACGAACGCTAAATTATTTTCATCAGCATACATGACGTATTAATATTTCTTACGCTGAGAAACGTGAAACACAGATTTAAAGGAAGGAGAGAGAGAGAGAGAGAGAGAGAGAGAGAGAGAGAGAGAGAGAGAGAGAGAGAGAGAGAGAGCAATAATGTCAAAAACCTTACTTTGTCGAGATACTGGCTTGGCGTCGATTAATCAGCAGCAGTCCAGGAACAGATGCCCGAGATTCCGTTCCAGTTGCTACTGACGGTCTGAACGACGGTAAGAAGTCCAGCAGCCCTATAATATACTTGGCCCTTTTAGTTCGATGAACAAGTTCAGTATTTAGTGCACCGGGGAAGAAAACGCGGATTATTTTGTGAAGGGTTGATGAACAGACAGGCAACTGAAATTCCTATGGAGGAAGAATTAACTTCCGCTCCGAGAAGCCTTCGCTATCTCTCCTTCCCTTTCGTAACATGGTTTATGTTGGGTCTTCTTCACATCACTGAAAATTCTTGTTTGGAATGATATACGTCGCTTTCTTCCTTCACTGGACGAAGTTTTCGTTAAGATTTTTGGAAGCTTTCCCTACTACACATTTCTGTCCTTAAGTACTTCACCTTTGTATTTGTTCTCATATTCTTGGCACTAAAATAACATTGGCTGTAAAGAATATATTAATTAAAGAGTTCCGACCATTTGATGCTATGCTCACTGTGAAAGAAACACCAACGCTCATAGGCTATTGAATATTACAAAAAATAAAGCGATACACTTTATGTGAAGTGAAAAGTTGTAGTATCTAAAATAAGCATCTAGTTTTACTATACATTGAATTTCGATATACAAATTATGAAATGGATCACGAGTACAAATTTGAACTATGACTGAATCACACAAGCTGTTATTCTTCATTCTAAAGTAGGCAGTTTCGTCTGTTGTAAAGGTGATTTGTTTACAGTCACTAATGAGAATGTGCATGTACAGTGCAAAAAGAGAGAGAGAGAGAGAGAGAGAGAGAGAGAGAGAGAGAGAGAGAGAGAGATGGCGTCCTACGTTGAGCGCATGCGCTACCTGGCCAATCTCACCCAGTATTAAAAACAAGTAAAACTTTTCTGTACAGCGTATAATGCTGTATGAAATTCTCAACCACGGCTCATGAAACTTTCAGTCACGGCCAATAAAACTGTCAGCAACCGCCTGGTGGTGGCCTGTGTTGACGCACGGCCATGGCTGAATTTAACCTTAAATAGAAGAAGAAAAACTGCGGCTAGAGGTCTGCAATTTGATATGTTTGATGATTGTGGGGTGGATGATCAACATACCGACTTGCAGCCCTCTAGCCTCAGTAGTTTTTAAGAGCTGATGGCGGACAGAAAAAGTGTGAACCGACAGACAAATTACCATCTCAATAGTGTTCTTTTACAGAAAGCTAAATAGTCTTTAACGGATACCTGTTCACCAAATTTGTGTAAATTCTCTCATAAACGCTCAGGTATTTCTTTTTGAATACCTGAAGTACGCGAGTTCGAGGCTTATTTCTATACATATTTCTGAATCACTCGAACAACGGGAGGCGAGAAGATGCCGATAATGGTAACATGCAACGAGTAGTCGTAAAATAAAACTGGATGACTCGATGTAGAAACAGGCTGCTCGTTTGTCCTTTTGGTGTCATACCGAAGGGAAGATCGATCGTGTGTCAAGGGTGAAGTTACCGACAGAACATTTGCAGTCCATTCGATGTTGACTGGATAGGGTACTGAATGTCTCGCTAACAACAGCCTTTGCATTTGAACTGTAATAAAAGTCACAACTTTCCCATACGCATGTTCATATTCAGATTGAAATAGAAACGGGATTAAATAAAAGAATTCTTAAAAACCTTAATAATATATCTCGGTAACGATCTCAAAACATCCGCATAAAATCTGAACAATCTAATTGGAAGTTTATTTGAAAATCAATTGACTATCTCCACGTACTTTAAACTGTCAAGCTTTCAGAAATTAACGACGAGATTTCATAAAACGAAAATTCTCTACATTCTTAAGTTTTCCTTCAAATTGACGTCAATGTTTCATAATTCATGACCTATTTCATAATGACCTTCAAAGTACAGATGCTAATAACAGAAAATAAAATGTTAGCCAAAGATCTCTGAATTCTTCGTTTTCCACCAACTGCGGTGCCTCACCTTAGGCCAAGCTCATTCAAAATGAATACAAGCTAAGGCTCTGAGAATGGTTTCTCTTCTGTCTTCCCTTGAAATAGAAATGACGAGCGACTGAATCTGCCGATTCATTCCTGATTGATGGAAATAAAATTAGGCAGGCGGAGGTTTATGATCTACGCTGGAGAAATGAGCAGATATCATTCAATTCTCCTGTTCTCACTTTTGAGAGAGAGAGAGAGAGAGAGAGAGAGAGAGAGAGAGAGAGAGAGAGAGAGAGAGAGAGAGAGATTTTTACAGGTATTAACTTTAAAGAAAAACTTCACTTCAGTTTTTGAGGTCAGATATTTAACCCCGAAAGTCCTTCATATATACAGAAATACATAGGTCAAGACTAAAGGTCTTCTCCCTCAATGCCAATTACTGACTTACCGCTTGATTACACTTTTAGTTAAGACGCCACATTTTCTGCTGCATGAACAACCGAATACCTGCTCATCGAACTATAAGGAAGTCGTATATATATAGAACTGCGGGGCGTGCTCTCCTCGTGCAGAGCATCGGTAGCAACTGGAACGGTATCCCGGGCACCAGTTCCTGGCCGCTACTGAGTATTCTCGACCACCTCGTAGTATCTCGATAAGGTATGTAGTATTATAAAGAAAGCAGTTTCAGAAACATTTCGATGACATAACTATTGTTGCAGAAGACAAAAATCCATTCTTGTGTAGGTTTTAGAAGTATTAGTATGACCATACAGAATTATCCAGCATTCAACGGCTACTGTCTCTTTCGGCAGAAGAAATTTAAAGTTTTATTTATTGTTCTACTAATGTAATTGCAAAACAGCACAGGAGAGTGTCCTGCATTTGCCAGAACGAAACGTATTTGCATGCAATGAGTAATACTAATATCAATATCGTTATTAACACAACTATAGTTATCATAATTCATATCATAACCCAATTGATGTCCTCTTGACACAAATTTCCATGACAGTTCACTCTGAGATGAATTATTTGTGTATGTCATTCGCCTTTTGGGTTTCATTGGGAATAGCAATATTTTCATTTTTGAGACTGAAGTAGTCGGCTAAAATGGAAGTCTCATCAAGAATTTCAGACGATAGCTGCTTAGGTCACTATTCGTTTCCTTGTCCAAATAGCCACTAAAAGAACGTCCTTTCATACACAGTACTTCAAGTAGGATGTGGATAGAGTTACTAGCTGAAGGTAAAGCCACAACAGCTGAGAAAATATATATATTTTTTAAATTTTGTGATGCATACATTCTACTCAGGGAATTCAAATTTCTTTAATTGTCACATAAAGACAAAATTTTTGTTTAGAAATTAGAGCTGTGAAATCGGTATAAGTCGTCGTGCCATTTAATCTGTAAGACTTAAAAATTTATCATTCTGAGTTTTTTGTTGACATCACAGGGCTTCAATGAATAGTTGGAGCCTTTCACTTCAGGTGCATCCCTTTCCGTAACGCGTTTTTCATATTTGAAATATTAAGGTTTCCTAATTTCAAAATATGGCATTGCTCTCTTGAGGTCAACATAGTAGTTTTGATGACAGAAGTACTGACAACCTCGAACGCATGACAAAGCCAAAATAGTTTCATTAGATAACTGTAAGTTCTACGAAAATCCATATCGTACACACAAAAATATAAATAAATATAAAATATATATATATATATATATATATATATATGTATGCATGTATGTATATATACATACATATATTATATATATATATATATATATATATATATATATATCATATATATATATATATATATATATATATTTGTGTGTGTACGATATGGATTTTCGTAGTACTTACAGTTATCTAATGAAACGATTTTGGCTTTGTCATGTGTTCGAGGTTGTCAGTAATTCTGTCATCAAAATTACTATGTTGACCTCAAGGGAGCAATGCCATATTTTGAAATTAGGAAACCTTAATATTTCAAATATGACAAACGCGTTACGGAAAGGGATGCACCTGAAGTGAAAGGCTCCAACTATTCATTGAAGCCCTGTGATGTCAACAAAAAACTCAGAATGATAAATTTTTAAGTCTTACAGATTAAATGGCACGACGACTTTAACTGATTTCACAGCTCTAATTTCTAAACAAAACTTTTGTCTTTATGTGACAATATATATATATATATATATATATATATATATATATATCATATAATATATAAGATATAAACATATATAATATATCATAATAATATATATATATATATATATATATCTATATATATATATAAATATATATATATATATATATATATATATAAATATATATATATATATATATATATATATATATATATATATATATATATATATATATATATATATATATATATACAAGGGATGGAGCAGGCGCTCAGGCAGTAGACAATTTGGAGTTCATGGGAAGGGATTCTTTTAAATCTGTTTTATTAAAAAGCCGACGATTCGTATCGCTTGATACATTTTCTAGGCTGAAAAAGCAAATAAAAAAAATAATGCTTGTATTCAAGTGGGTAGGTGTCTTGTTCCCCCTGTCATTTGCTGTTTGAATTTTCTCTCTTGTTCTGTTTTAATTAATGTGAACATGGTGCTCATTAGTAAATGTTGTATATAATCCTTACTTTATGTATACAAGCATTATTTATTTTACTCGCTTTTTCAGCCTGGAAAATGTATCAAGCGATAAAAAACGTCGGCTGCTTAATAAAACGGTATAAACAGAATGTCTTTCCACGAACTCATATATATATATATATATATATATATATATATATATATATATATATATATATATATATATATATATATATATATATATATATATATATATATATATATATATATATATGATATATATATATATATATATATATATATATATATTATTCCCTTTTGTTTCTTGAATCTGGTATCACATGATTATTTTCAGGATTTTATTACAATAATAATAATAATAATAATAATAATAATAATAATAATAATAATAATAATAATACTGGAATCAGACCCTTTTTCAACCAGATATTATTGAAAGATATTGCTGCATCACCTGCATGTTACTTGTAAATAGTATCGCACCGATACAATTGATCAGGAGGAGTCATTTCAGGGTATTGTTGCATTAAACCTATCAAACTAAGTGAATCAAATATGGTGATTCCAGCTTCTTGCTTGGGTTTCGGAATGGGTTTTGAGGGTGGGGGATGTCGAGGAGTTGCTTTCATCTTCGCAACTTTTTCGAGGCTGAATTTGCATCGTTTGTTCCAAGCATGATGTTGAAGAGAACAGTTTGGGCATTTGCTTTCTACTGTTTTCTCCTCTCTTGAAAACATCAAGGCACTGCTTAGAGGGGCGTGGTTTACAGCATATACCAACCTCTCTGTGGATGTGCAGCGGCTGCAGCGGTGTCCAAATCTGTGGCACTTGTAGCATCGTAGTGGTTCAGGTATGAACGCTTCCGTAGGGAAGGATCCCCATATTCCAATGGGATCTTGGTTGGGAATATCTCCTTGCAAGGTGGCAATGATTTCTCTTGTAGGAGTCCGCGACTTCCCAATACATCTCTGTGCGTCTAGAACATTCCAAAGCTGTAGAATGGGGTCTAGAGGCAGGGTAGTTAGGTATTTATATATAACTGCTTTCCTAACTTTCTCAGACGGATAAAGTAGTTGGAAAGCAGTGTTGAACTGTAATCGAAGAAATTCTGATTATTTCTCTGATTTTTGGTGTGATGATCACATTATCCAAATTGAGTTTCATTGACATAATAAAGTGTTGCTTTTGTTTTTTGAGCTTTGGTACTGCTGCATAAGCACAGTTCTTCTTGGGCAGAGATTTGATATTTCGGAAGAGGTGGCAAATGATTGGTTGTAGAAGACTTGATTGGAAGGGGCTTCCTCATTTTGATTAGGTATTTTTCTATGGGCTTTCTTTTTATGGACCATAGTCCATCCTTCAGCATTGGATTCATTTCAGCTATAGGAAAGTATGGTGTTACTGAATTTCCGCCATTGGAGGAGTTGTCATCCTCTAACTGAGAAGTAGGAGTGCTTGATGGCTCTGAGTTTTCATCAGTTGAAAGTGTTTAAGACAATATGTCTTTTACATCGGACATCTGCTCATGACGAAAACGGCAAGGTTTTTATTCAATGAACGGGAGAGACGACTGACGACGACTCTATGGATGCTAAATCAAAACTGAAACGATAAGATGTTTTCGGGATCTACTCAATATATAGTGGTAGTTCAGCAGGGGTTCAATTGCACGCTGATTTCTCATTGGTTGGTGGCACAGTGAGTTCCTCCTATTGGTTGAAGAAAGCTTCTCTCAAGACACTTCTCGTTGTTGAAGGCCGCGTTACTGCAACCTGGCAGATCGTCGAAACTGGGGCGTTACATCACTGGGCGTTGCGTCACGTTGCATAACATCACGGTGGCTCGAATTTTCATTGGCTGCTGGACTGCTTGTCTCATCTGGTATTTGTGGGCCGTGGGTGTCGCTTGGTCTGGTATTATTTGTATTTATATATTCATAAGCCTTCTTAAGTTGGTGGGGAATAAGACCACTTCCTGTGTTGGATTTAACTGAAGGCTTCACTTGTTGTATAAGGAGAGTCTCCAGAAGTCGCAAACGCTGCTGTTAGTTTAGTATTTTTGATAATACCGTCGCAGGAAATGGCTTCCTGCTGCGCTGTCCTAGTATGGTTCTTAATCCCTCCATACTATGCATGACAAGAAATCCTTTTGGATAGTTTCATAGAAGTCATACCAATGTAAGAGCTGGGATATCCACGAGTGGGGCATAAGAATTGGTAGACTACATTCGTCTGCTTCAAGGGTCGTTTGCTGGTGGGGCTGGCTTGTTCTTCATGATCTAGTTCCGGGTACATCGATTTTGATAATAAATTATAAGCTCAGTAATAGGGAAGACCCCTGACTAGCAGCGTTTGTGATTACTCGAGGCTCTCCTTAGACAACAAGAAAAACCCTCACTAAATATGCCACAGGAAGTGCTCTTCCTCCTCACCAACTTAAGAAGGCAAATGAATATAAGTACGAATAATACCAGACCAAGCGACAACCACGGCCCAGCAGCCAATAAAAATGAGAGATACCGTGACGTCACGTACTGTCACACAACGCCCTGTGGCGTTACGCCCCAGCTTCGATGATCTGCCAGGTTGCAGAAACGAAGCCTTCAATGACGAGAATTGTCTTGAGAGAAATTTTCCCCAACCAATAGGAGGAACGCACCTTGCCCCCAACCAATGAAAAATCAGCGAGCGGTTGACCCCCTGATGATCTACCACTAGCCCATGCCAGCACAAGGCTGGCTTAATCCATCCATCCACGACTACCACAGCATCTCAGAGTCGTCGTCAGTCGTCGCTGAGCCGCAGTGTTGCAGAGCTGCAGTCGTAGCTGAGACTTCACTCCCTGGCCATCTACTACTTGCCAGGTATCCTATTACGCCCTCTCTCTCCTACTGATGGGTACCTTAGATTTTAAAAGGGTTGGTAACCCTGCCTGTCGAACTTTTCATTTCTATCGCCATAAGCACTTGCTCGTGATGACTTATTAAAGCCCGTACCACCACATAATAGCTGGCTTAATCTAACCACCATATGACAGCATCTGCAGTCTACTCCGACCGACTGCCGTGACCATATTCGGAAGATATCAAGAAAAACGTTGGCCACTACAAGAATTTAACAAAACCCAGCATTGATTTATACCTATAATAGTGTATATAACACTACGGTCTATGCACTCCACATTTGATTTACTTCATGTAATAAATTTAATGCAACAATATCGTGAAATTGACTCTTCCTGATGGATTATATCGGCGCGATACTCGTCTGTTGCAGTAGCAGAGAGAAAATTGTTATTAGCAAAATAGAGAAGATCATTTACAACTTAAATACAGCTGATGCAGCAATATCTTTCGATAATAATAATAAGAATTATTTAAAGAATTATTATTATTAAGTATAATTATTGTTATTAATTACCATTATTATTATTCCAACAGAAGTAAATTATAAAATATTCCTGGGCTGTAACCTAATGTATGCATTTTGCTAAATGTAAAAGATGTGCATACAGATTGGTCCCATAATACTTTTCCTCCGCTTTCCCTCCATATGATGTAATAGGACAAACGACAAGAAAAGCGTTTAGCAAAATGACTCAAAACTGGGGAGAAATCCGGAACTGATCTGGGGATAAATTTATTTCATAATTATATCCTTCCACTACCTTTGAAAAAAAGACTAGTGAAAAAGAACTAAATATGGAGAATTTCACGTAGATGCTTGATATTGCAACGAATATGAAGATAAAGTAATGCGGACTTATAATGGTGAGACGATACTCCTTCAAAAAAGGCAATTTTGGATACCAAGCGATGCAGGGACCCCAAATCTAGATACAAAGCACAACATAATTATGTAATTCTTATAGACTAAAGATTTTAATGATAATTTATATTGGTTATTATTATTATATTATTATTATTATTATTATTATTATTATTATTATTATTATTATTATTATTATTATTATTATTATTATTATAGGCTACCAAATAATAAAAGGAAGGCAAATTGGATTAAACAGTATCTCATTAAGATTCCGAGGTGTCAGATTTCCTTATACTTTTTAACACTACAGTTCACACATTATTTGCAGATAAAATTATTATCATCACTTTTCATTCGAACACTAAACCTTATAAACTTGTGGTCTTTACAGATGGGTTACTGGGAAGATCCCTCCAACATGGTTGGCAGTGGCCTCATGGCCTCAACGAACCCATACGGCAACTACACCGTTGTCGACAGGGTACCTCGAGAGCTTTTGGGCTACATCCACGAACATTGGTACCAGCACCCTCCCATGAACCCTCTCTGGTACAGTTTGGTTGGTTTCTGGATGTTTATCATGGGGGTTCTTTCTGTAGCCGGCAACTTCGTTGTAATCTGGGTTTTCATGAACACCAAATCTCTCAGAACACCATCAAACATGTTTGTTGTAAATCTTGCCTTCTCAGACTTCTGTATGATGGCATTCATGTGCCCACCTATTTTGGTGAACTGTTACTACCAGATGTGGTCATTCAGTGGTATCTTCTGTGAGATCTATGCTTGCATTGGTTCTATCTGTGGAACCGCCTCCATTTGGTCTATGGTTTTCATAACCCTCGATCGTTACAATGTCATTGTAAAGGGAATCTCTGCCAAACCTTTAACCAACAAGGATGCTATGCTGAGAATTCTGTTTGTATGGATCCAGACTATTTTCTGGTGTGCCCTTCCATTCTTCGGATTCTGCAGATATGTTCCTGAAGGTAACATGACCGCCTGTGGTACTGACTATCTCAGTGATGATCTTTGGAGCCACCTTTACCTCTATTTCTATGCCATCGACTGTTATATCTTCCCCCTGTTCTTAATCGTCTACTGCTACGCATTCATCTTGAAGGCTGTTGCCACTCACGAGAGACAGATGCGTGAACAGGCCAAGAAGATGGGCGTCAAGTCTCTGAGAAATGACCCAGAAGCCAAAAAGACATCAAACGAGTGCCGCCTTGCTAAGGTTGCCCTTATGACCGTTTCCCTGTGGTTCATGGCATGGACTCCTTACTTCATCATCAATATTGGAGGCATGAACTACAAGGAAATGATCACTCCTCTGTTCTCCATCTGGGGTTCTGTTTTCGCTAAAGCCAATGCTGTGTACAACCCCATTGTCTATGCCATCAGCCACCCCAAATACAGAGCTGCTATGGAGAAGAAATTGCCGTGCCTGTCATGTGCAACTGAGAGCGATGATGACCACTCCGTGGCTGATACTGCTTCAACTGCCTCAGCCAATGAAAAGACTGAAAAGTGCTAAAAACTCTGAGAGTAGGCGCTGACCAAGCATGATACCGAGATTGGGTGGGAAAATCTTTTAATCGAAATATTACCCGAACATGTTCGAAGTAAGTTTTGAAATAAATCCTTGGCATTAATCTATTCTTTTACTTAACCCTTTTTTATTGTTTAAATCTCTTGACAGAATGCTATAGATTACACGTACTCATGCAACCAAACATGGATTAATTTTCGGTATGTATATATATATACATATATATAAAATATATAATATATAGTATATAATATAGATATATATACTATATATATATATATATATAGATATATATATATATATATGATATATATCAATAATAATATATATAGTATATATATATATATATCATATATATATAAAATAAATATATATATATATATATATATATATATATATTATATAAAAATATATAATATATATATACTATTATATATATTATTATATATATATCTATATATTATTAATATATATACCTATTTTTATTTATAATATATATATATATATATTGTATCATCTATATAATATATATATATATAATACTTAATATATATAATATATATATATATTATAATATATATACTTACAATTAAACCATTTCACATCGGACGGGCTGGCAGCAGTAAAAACAACATTACAACATTCCATTCACTCCCACAATGTTAGCAGCTTCATAAATCTATACAGAGGGCTTATCATCAGCAGAAGGCAGCCCCTAAGATCAATGTACAGCTTACCTATACCGTGCATTCATTTCCTTGACCTCAATGTTTTGCCTAAACTGTTCCATTTCCATTGAATTTGTTTCTTTTCTGCTAATACTTTTGAGTATATACTGATTTCTCCAATCTGCTGCTCTCCATGCCTTTTACATGACTTAATCTCTAAACAGTCTGATCCAACATTTCATAAAACACAAACCATTTTATTGCTTTTTCTCTCCTGCGCCACATTTTAGCTCTATCAGTTCTCAAGTCACACATGCTACACAAGCATATCTCTATCTAACTTTCATCTCTTTCTTTCACTAACATTCAGCGTCCACCCTTCACTTCCTTAAAGGAAAATTTTCTTTGCATTCCCTTCATATGTTTCCTTCTTGGCTGGTGTTAGCAGATGATATAATGCTGATTACAGACAGGGAAGAGGACTACCTAAAGTTTTGAAAAAGGTTGGGAGTCAATACGACCAAGGTTAAGGTTATGAAGGAAAATTAAAATCAGGAAGTGGGAGGACGATATCATCTGCAAACACCAGCGACAAACGATCCGTTTTCAACAACTGAATTATTTTTTCACCCAAACGTTTGTTACACACCTTTCCTATTAGAATGAGAACCGTTAGGCTTCTTTAATTATTACAGCCTCCTTGACCACCTTCACCCTTATGCAAAGGAACAATTATTCCTCTAAGCCATTTCTTAAGAGCTTTTCTTCAGACACCTTACACATAACTCACCAACTCAGTTAAACTTCTGTCCCCATATAGCAGCATCTCACTGGCAATCTCATCAACCACTGGTACTTTCCGGTTCTTCAGTCTCTTAAACTGCCTTGCTTACACCCTCTACAGTCACTTACCTATGCATTCTCACAGTCACACAAATAACTCCGGTAATCTGACTCCAGGTAATTTCAGTCTCTGTATGTTGACTCCAGCGATCTTGCAGAAACTCCGTTGTTTATTTTTCCTTCGTGGCTTATACCTTTATTTATGGATTTATCACGTTCAAACTTTCGTGTTTCAGTTATACATATATATATATATATATATATATATATATATATATATGTATGTATATATATATATATATATATATATATATATATATATATATATATATATATAATATATATATATATATATATATATATATATATATATATATATATATCTAATATATAGATATATATATATATATATATATATATATATATATATATATAGATATATATATTCATGCAAGATTTTCGATCACTGCAAGATTAACGTTAATGATAAATTGGGCAGAGAGAACAACGGAAACCTGTTCTCATTCTTATTTAAACCAGTTGCCCTTCATAGAAAAGCAAGATGTACCCACACACCTGAAAAGTCAGGTACACATGCTTACATTGCTTCCAAACAATAATCAAGAATCTTACACGAGCCTTTTTAATAAGGTAACTAAATTACGTCAAGGAGTCAAATTACCGATAATGAAATTTACGGGGAGTCAGATTTCCGGAGTCAAAATACAGAGACTGAAATTACCTGGAGTCAGATTACCTGAGTCAAAATACAGAGAGTGAAATTATCAGGAGTCAAATTACCGGCTACCGGTACGGCTACTTAACCTATTAAAGGAATACGGGGCACAATGTCAGGCATTGAAAGGCTAGAGTGAGACACATGCCCATCACTAGGGAAACAAGAATAGGAACTTGAACACCGCAACGAACGTGCCTTACAGTTGTTGCAACCAGACAATTGGGTATCCGTCATGTAATCCAGTGGTAAATTTTCCCCAGACCATGGTAATGGATATGCCTACCTAGATGAAGAACAGGAAGAAAGAATATAAAAATCCTCAAAGATGAGTTGTCAAATAAAAAACGCTTATTAATGAAATACCCATGGAAGGGGAATCTGATTATGGTTGTATACTTCTCACTCATGCTGATTCAAGTAAACCCATAGTAGTATTTGTGGACATAACTCTTCAGAGAATATAATGAGCAGCAAATTGAAAGCCTGTTTCGGACTGCAGAATCACGGATATACACGAAAATAATACAATAATGCTGCGAAAAATTAATTTTCCGTTTCAACCGGAAAAATCTTTACTTAAGTATATGGCCATAATTGCAAAAGGAGTGGATATGCTTTGCTCATTTCTTGGTTATCCAACTATAGTCCCGGAAGGAATCACTTCTGACTCTCCAAAAGAACAACTTAGTAGAAGAAATGGTCATCTAAATTCAGGAATTCCCATCAGTGGAATAATTTAGAGTGAATACGACCCAAAGACAACTGTTATTGAAAAGGCATCCTGAAGAAAAAAAGAAACGGGAAAGTATTATAAACTGACCCATACCAGTGTCTAGCAAATTACCAATTATTTTGGAATCTAATTAAGAAACGTTAGAAACTGGGAAGAAATGATTCCAAAAGTCAAGGGATGTTTGCATGAATGAAACGGCCAGGAAATTACCTGTTTGATTTAGTTAGAGGGTCCACTGGAACACCTTTTAAGCGAGGGTAGACATCCAGCAACTCGGCAGTTATCGTGTTATTCAGGGTTTTCGTTGAATTTGATGAAATCAAAATAAATCCTGTTTTTACGCCTATTGGTTACATAAATTGCAATACCTTAGCAATGAAATGACCTACAGAGCTTGTTCACTTCTCAAAATATAGCTTAAGGAATTACCTATTTAACGGACACGAGCACAATAAGATTGGATAATACGTAAGGTCACAAGAGGTCAAACTTTAACCTTTTCGGATGGGAAACTAAAATCGAACTTTTCATAATTAAATATTTGTGAAAAATAAGCGAATGAATTGAAAATTTAATGCTTTTACATTCTGGTTAGGTATAACATAGGCAAGTTTTTTTTAAAATTAGTTGGAAAACCTGTTTATTTATATAATATATACCGGATCAGCATACTGAGGCAAGAGAGATATATACTGAGTTTCATTCTTAGGGATGGCAATAAGAATGGAAAAGATGAATCAATCCAGTTTCTTCTATGTTCTCCGTTCACATATTGGTCACTTAAAATTTTGGGAAACCTAATTTTTTTTTTTTTTTTATTGGAGAATGTCTGACTCTGGCGCACCAAAGAAAAAATGAATGGCAACACAGTCATTATCCTCAAGTGGTTCTTGCCAAAAAATCTGAGGCTAAATGTGAAACTACCAGTAATAAAGTCACAGGAAAAAAAATAACAAAATAAAAGTCACAATTTTGGTTAGGAAAAAAAGTCACAGGAAATAATGATACAATGAAAAATTCACAATATATCCTGGTGGTCATTATTTTTATGATATTTAGTCTCTATTTTACGTTTTTACAGTAATCCCCAATGGGCTTGTATCAAACACACTGGAAAGGTGGATACATACCCAATTAAAAAAAAAAATCTCAATATGTCCTGGGGTCATTATCTTTATAATATTTAGTCTTATTTTGCGTTTTTACGGTAAACCGCAACGGGCTTGTACTAAACACGCCGAAAGATTGATACATACCCTACTAAAGCAAGCTCTGTACATTAAAACGAGCTCTGTAGACCAATTCATTGCTGAGGTATTACAATTTATGTAACCAATACACGCAAAAAAACAAGGATTTATTATGATTGAATGAAATTCAACGAAAACCCTGAATAACGAGAAAACTGCCGGGTTTCTGGATGTCTACCCTCGCTAAGAAGGTGTCCCAGTGGACCCTCTAA
The DNA here is from genome assembly GCF_015104395.2 of Macrobrachium nipponense. NCBI lineage: Eukaryota > Metazoa > Arthropoda > Malacostraca > Decapoda > Palaemonidae > Macrobrachium > Macrobrachium nipponense. The sequence continues at coordinate 40,541,727 of NC_087215.1, forward strand.
CTAAATCGAGCAGGCAATTTTCTGGCCCTTTCATGCATGCAAACATCCCTTGGCTCCTGGACTAAATGCGACTCAAGTAAGCCAATAGCACTGATTAACAGTGGAAGCGAAACTTCAGCCTAATCATTAGATTTAAGTGTAATCAAAATATGGAATAATTTGAAAGAAGAAGCAGACAAGTGCGCACGGGAAAAACTTTTAGAACCACTGAGCAAATATAGAGACATGTTGCTATAGAAGGGAATACTTTAGGAAACAGACATCATTTCACATAGGCCTGGCATAATATCCAACAGCAAACCCATTTATATTTATTCATATCGAGTGGCTCACTCGAAAAATGAGATTATTGGAAAGGAACTCCAGAGAAAGAAAAATATAGGAATGATACGATCTTCTAAATCAAGTAGATCATTCCCTTTTTATTGGTATACCCAAGAGAGAAATCTTACAGAGTGCTGGTAGACTTTATGAAATTTAATAAGATCACCGTAACAGATCCTTATCCAGTACCAAGTACCAAAGATCTCTTCAAATTCATAGGATCCAAAAGATATTCAATAACTATATATCTACTCCAGAGATTCTTACAAATTCCGTTAGATGAAAAACGTACATCATTGACTTCCTTTTACATTGGTAATGGTAAAATGCGCTTTAGTTTTATGTCTAGCCCAGTCTCTTTAGTCTGATTAGTCTTATATTCTCCACTACAGTACCTGCAGTTATTTGATCGCCAGTGAAACAGTGGAAACCTTAATTCATCCAATACTGTATCCATTAATCAGACTAAAGAGACTGGGCTAGACTTACGACCAAAGAGCATTCTACCATTACCAGAGTAAAAAGAAGTTAATGATGTGCTTTTTTCATCAAGACTAATTAGAGAAGTCTTGAAGAGACTTAGGAAAGCAAATTGGAAATTAAATCTAAAGAAATATACTTTCTTAAAGACGAAAATCAAATACTTGGGACAAACTTTCAGTGAAAAAGACAAACAATTTACAGGTACAGACCTCAATTTAAAAAAGATGTGAAATCATTTTTAGGTTAAGAAGGATTGTATTGCAAATTTATGAAGAATTCTGAAACTATATCTGCTCCATCAACATATCTATTATGGAGGATGTGGAATATAAATGACGGAGTCCTTGAATATAAGTTTGTTTTATTTTCATTAAAAAACTGGGTATATTTCATCAGACCTTTGTGATAGTGTTACTCAGATTAAAGGTTTGTGTTGTAGAGTTAATGGCCATTATCTGTAAATCGTTTATGTTGACACCTCTTTCACTTAAAGTTTGTCCCAAACATTCGATTATCTTTGGTTGCAACATAACAATCCTCACTGGTCACACAGCTGTCATAAGGATGTTGAAGAATGCAAATTATTCTGGGAAAGAGTACATTGGTTCATGACTGCACAAGAATGATAAAATAGAATTAAATTATCTAAATGACAAATCAAGCAAAGTTGAAAATGTATTCTTGAGATATTTCCCTCAAGATGATAGCAGAAGTATGATTAACTAAGAATTGCAGTTTACGGAAACCATGAATTGGGTCTTCACGATGAATTATACAGAAGAATGATGTAAATCCACTTTTTAAAGGAACAAAGACAAGACGAGATTTTAAAGAAAAAATAAAACAGGTGGATAGTGGGATACCACTACTAACAATTTGATCAAAATGGTGCTTTGACAGTGTACAAGACACCTCCCACTAATGTTTGGCTGTCAAATAGTTTTAGTTAAGGAGTTTACTCTTGACTTACATGGTGTTGCAGAGCATCCTCAACTTATGAATTTGAACGTCCTTTATCACCTTCCCATCATTCCCCACCTCCCTCCCTCTAACCGTCTCCTCCTCATCCCTCCCTCAACCCATTTTTCTGGTCTCGACGTCTGCGACCCCAGCCCCCTTTCCTGTGTATTATATCTAGTAATATTGGATGTTATAAATATGTTGGTTTTTGTGGATTATGTGGTCATATAATTATGGCTATTGTATTTTCTCAAGTTATAAATGGGAGTAGGCTAAAGAGCGTATGACCTTCATCATGCTCACCCAGTATAATGTACCTACTATCATCTTTAAAGGCTCTGGACCGTCAAACCTCACTATCCTTTTCACGCTGGTATTGAAAAATATCATGGAAAACTGTATTTTATTGCATATTGTAAATTACTAAGAGGTATTGGGGGAGAGATAAGAAAGACGGCGATAAAGAAAGAGTGACAGAGAGGGAGGTAAGCTAGGGAGGGGTTGGGGAATAGCGGACGTTCGATTTGGTACAGCAGTTCTGCTGACTCATGCGACTTTGCTTTTAACAGTCAAGAGTAAACGTCTTGCCTGACACCATTTGACAATGCACTATATTACCAAAAATTAGTGGGAGGTGTCTCATACACTGTCTCAAAGATCACATAATTAGTTTGAAAGATTCTTAAGAAAAACGATTACTCGCAGTCCCTGGAATGGATAGTAGTACCTCAGCCAAAGAGAGGGTGAAAAGTAGTAAGATTGTATGCCCACTGGATGAATTAAGAATTATAAATAGAGTATTATGCAGGTTACTCGGAGTGTCAATCATTTTCAGACATCTCATAAAATAGTAAGCAAGACAGATCAAGGAATATCCATGGGAAAAGGTTATAAGAATGCCTATAAATATATAGGATGACTCTATAAGGATCTCAGTAAATTTGCAACAGTTTCAAGGGAATGACAGATAAGGAAGTCCTGTGGGAAAATTTCCTCCCCAACAGACTCCATTTGAGAGTAGCAATAGATTTAATCACCAATTTACACACAAGTGAAATCAACATATTAGTTTACATTGATGCACTTACTAGATGTACAGAGTTGTACATCTAGTATAACAATATAATAGCAAAGTTTTAGACACTCTGAGATAAACAGTTAGACAGGAACGAGACTGGGACATTAATCTACCCTTAGTACAATTGTTGTTGCATGAATATCATATCAGTATCCAGGCAAAACCTATGAAAGCTTTAATGAGATATGAACAAAGACTATATTAAGGGTAGTTAAATCATTCAATCCACTCTAATTATTCAGGAGATACTATGAAAATAAGAATGAACAATTTTAAAGTTATACTTAAACATCGTGAGGAGGCACAGGAAAGCTATGATAGAAAGACACCTAGAGGAATTGAAAACCACAAATTATAATATTGGAGATGAAGTACATATAAGAACAGAAGTGAAAAGCAAGAATAATAAAATTATGTTAGGTATAAGGTTTACAGCACCATATTTCGTAACAGAAGTACTAGAAACTAAACTGAAGGTAAGAAGAATGAGTTATTCAGACCCTTCTACATATGCAGATTCCCTAGACGAGGTTTAGGAAAAAGTTGAAAGAAGTCAAGAAACTACTACCTTACAGACCTTACAGCTCGTTTGGGTTGCCCCAGGTCCCTCAGTGTGAGACACCTCTAATGTCTACCAGAGAATTGCTAATGCATCTTCTGGTATATTTTGCATCTTCCAATCTTGGATGGTCTGGGATGCAGCTTAGATATTTGTCGAGCTTATTTTAAACACATCTCGCCTCACTCCTGAAATGGTCCTCAGATGAGCTGTCAACGCATTGAATAGACGCTGCATTATCGATGCTGGTGCGTAGTGGATTAATGTCCTGTGTGCTTTCCTTAGTTTTCCTGGTATAGTTTGGGCACTATTAGTCTACCTCTGCTTGCTCTTTCTGATATTTTTAGCTCGATGACGTTTTCGGTAATTCCTTCTATCTGTTTCCATGCCTGTATTATCATGTAGCGTTCTCTTCTCCTTTCTAGACTATATCATTTTAAAAATTGTAGTCTTTCCCAGTAGTCAAGGTCCTTAACTTCTTTTATTCTAGCTGTAACGGACCTTTGTACACTTTATTTGTGCAATATCCTTTTGGTAGTGTGGGTACCACATCATACTACAATATTCAAGTGGACTACGTACATACGTTTTATAAAGCATAATCATGTGTTCAACTTTTCTTGTTTTGAAGTGCTGTAACTACATTCCCATTTTTGCTTTGCATTTTGCCAACAGTATTGCTATTTGATCATTGCATAAGATGTTCCTACTCAATATCACACCAAGGTCTTTAACTGGGATAATTGTAACAAATAAGACATGGAGGATAGAACAGGATACAGTCTCAGAACAAGAAGAGCTAGATTCCAGTAAATTACTTTATGCTACTAGGTATCAACTGTCATTAATATTCCCAATATTTGATTTTCTTTATTGCTGAGTTTACTTTAATGGGCTGACTTGGTAACGAATATTTCTTTATTTTTGCATCACCTACACTAACAAGTCGGTTTCGAAGTAAAGATTCTGGAGTTAAAAGGTGCACCAAATTCACATCCATATTTTCTATGACTAATGTTTGAGTAGTTATGGTACTGTAATAACTATTTAGAAAATACTGAAATGAAAATATTCTCCCAGGTAATCTACAAAGAAAACACGAGTATTGATGATATTCATTCTATGTATGAATTACATGAAAAGCCACAATCGATGCAGGAAGTATGATATCATTCAATAGGAAGAAGGATAGATAAATCAGTTTGGGTGAATATACAGGAATTCAGATAGATTACAATGATATTCAAGATCGCAACCATCAAATAGGACCTATTTAAATGTCTTATTGATCTAGTTGACTCTAGATTAAAAGCCAAAGTTATGTAATGAGGAATCAGAATAACAAGGAATATTATTTTCAGGATCAAGAAGACATCTGAGAGATGGAACAACCACGGGAGAAGAGGGCTACCACCAGCTATAATGCCAGCTATCATTTCAAGAGGCCCACAGTGATTTCTGGGAGGTCGTACAAGTCCAACTTTATTCTCTGTGAGGAACAATCACTACCTCAGAAGACGAAATGATAAAGGTAAATTTAGAAGCACTAGTTACAAGACCAACTTTATTCTCTGTGAGGAACAATCACTACCTCAGAAGACGAAATGATAAAGGTAAATTTAGAAGCACTAGTTACAAAGACAAACCTAAGACATAAACAAAAAGTTTTGATTATCCTAATAGCACAAGAAGTATTGCTAAGACAAACATTTGAAACTTTTGCTAAGAAAACACAAAATTGTATCCAAAGAACCAATTTAATTTTAAATCAAAGAAAGTGAATTACAGGTAAAGAAAGCAGGAGACAAATCGAAGACCTTTGTTAAGTCTAGTTGCTGCTTCTCAAGAAAAGTTTGTGCAAATTTGTTGTCATTGAAAATTTTATAATAAATAGTGTTGGAAGCCAAACTTAAGTATAACAAGTTACCTAATTTTCCGATTGAGCTAACCAACTTACTATATCTTTTCCCTAAAGCTGCCCTTACTAACGAAGACTTGCTTATCACAGTTCCTCTTAATACAAAAAGGTCTTTAAATATTATTCCTTTACTCCCTTCCCTACACGTGTTGGTTGCTAACCATACCCTAATAATGGACACAAAACAAACAGTACTTCTACTTCACACTCACACCGAGAAACAAAAGGGAAACTTGCAAAAATTGTCCTACTCATTTCAATACACTATTTGCGATGCCAAAGACTCAAACATAATTCACAGACCTGAAACGTCCTGTCTTTATGTAGATCAACATCTACATTTATAACCCAAAATGGACCAACTGCAGATTAAGATGTGGAAATTTCACTGACCTACAGGAATGTAACCGCCAGACTCATTGTGGATGAGAAGTGACATCAAAATGTAAATACATCCCAAGCAGCAATATGGAGTTATTGGCAAAAATGGTCACAAATCTAAACGTACCCAATTCATGATCCAGGACATAAAAGGACAAGAAAGGGTCAATACTATTAAAATAGCAATGCATTATTTAACTTTTACATTACATGTAATAACCTTACCTGCCATTGTAGTGATCACTAGATTAGTTTTTTTTTTAACAGAGGAGCTCCTCTAAAAGCAAAGTAAAGCGTATGATCCATATAGCCGGTAAGATTAAAGAAATTCCACCTTCTGCAAGGACTAAGGACTGAGTAAAGATCCTGTAACTTAGGTAGTTCTATATCATTTACCTTTATTTGATGTATTAAGTAATCAATTGACTTTGATGAATGTATTTTATTAAGTTGAAGTATAAGCCTTGTTTCTGATAACGTTAATTTTTCAGTATTTCAGAAATTTCATGAGGATGAACTGCTTATCCCCATATGCATGATGGTAGGAGTCCTCATTGTTGTTGCACAAGTTAACTTGGTAAGTGTTGCCGAGAGTGTAAAAATGATCTTTGAAAGAAAGTGATTCTCATGAAGAATCCATGTATCCTTTACACGATATTTGGTGATGATGCTAGGTGCTTATGTCCGATCCCTGAGAAGTTGCGTTTGTAATCTTAATGGTACAACAACTGTGACTAGGTGTGAGAAAGAAATCAGACTGCAGTCAGCAGTGGCGTCAACAAATAAAAAATAGCAAGACTGATGAAGTGAGTACATGTAAAATGGATAACGGCGATGAATAATAATCATGAAATTGTGCCGTCACTCAAGGTATGACATGTTTGCAATGTCATGTACTTCTGACTGCACTGTGGAGAAAGAGAAAATTGCGGATGAAAGGGAAATCTTAGAGTATGTACTTTCAGTGATGTTTCTCTTAGAACTGGAGAATACCCCTAGACTTTCAACGCACCTCCCGTCGTTCACATTATAACTTGGAATTTTATTGATGCCATAACTTCTAAAAGCAGTTTTCTTTGGTGAAAAAGCATAAAGTTTAACTTGATTATACAGAACTGAAACTTCATTCTTATTCTTCATTTACCTACCACTCTTTTTAAGTGAATATCACTAATCAGAAGATTTAGCGTTCCTGTTCAAATGAATACTAAGTAAGACTTTTTAAGGGCAACTCACATATTGCTCATCTGGTGTTACCTCATTAAGCTACAAATGTCCTTTAATATCTAATTCGCTCTGCCTCAGCATTAACATATTTTTATATATGTTAACCGAATGGGAATTTTTTAGTTGATAATAAATTCGTCAGCTCATTGGTGCGAACCAGGGAACCAAGAATTCAAGATGTACAGTGAAGCTCTTTACCCACAAGGCTATCTCGCAATGGCCTTGTGAGTAAAGAGCTTCACTGTACATCCTGAATTCTTGGTTACGTGGTTCGCGCCCATGAGCTGACGAATTTCTTATCAACTAAAAAATTCCCCTTCAGTTAACATATATGAAAATATATTAATTCCGAGGCAGAGCGAATTAGATATTAAAGGACATTTGTAGCTTAATGTGTATATATGAATCACAATGAAGTGATAAGACTCATATTGTAACACACATTAGCAATTTGCAATAATCAACATGGTTAACAAAGCTTTTAGGAAGAACTTCCGAACTGTAAATTCCACAAGAATCTAGTTTAGTTGACGTGAATGGGTAGTGTCTGAAATCTGGTCTTTGTTTCTGGGCAGGGTAAGAAGCAATGATTCATGGGACTTTAACAGTAACTGCATGGTTTAGGGGCGTTTGCTATTACTTGCAATTCATTTAAACATCCAGTTCTTAGTCTGCTGATAATAGCTACTATACTTTGTTTTTATCCATCTGTCCATCCGCCTGTGGTGTTTTTGTATGGTAATACTGCGTCCCGGGCTTAAAATAGTTACACTGTGTAAGTTTCAGGTAAATAAAAGAATATCTGGGTGTACATTTGCAACTGAAAAGTGTTTTAATAATTTACTGTATGTGAAGTACACCGTTAATATTCGAAATAGGATATTATTGTAAGCTGAATGTAACTATCTAAAGCCCGGAACGCAGTGTTACCATACGGAAACACCACAGGCGGATGGACAGATGAAAAAAAAAAACAGAGTAAAGTTCCTATTCAGGGTCATGGGAAATATTGTTGATAGTATGGTTGTATGTTTAATTTGTATGAGATGGGGTCCCAGTGATACCTGCTGTATGACACTGCAAGTGTTCCTTACTATTGCATCTGATTTCCATTTCATTTAAATGTAGTTTAAAATGATCAATCTACTTTGGTTGAAAACAGAATTTGCTCATACTCTCGTAATAAACGCACTGCTTTCATAAGGTGCACTCGCCAAGACAGCCTGAACGACTTCTCTTGAGCCACTGTGTATTGCCAAACAACCTTTCCTAATTACTATGAGAAACTTCTATGGTTTGTTTGCAAGGGTCGGACGCTAAATTGTCAGAAAGGAAGCATTAACAAATATTTTCCAGCATTCTTTGAGAGAGATGAGACAACAGCTTCTGCGATAGCTAGTAATATACGAAGATCATTCGACCTATCAGTGAATATATATTTGGTGAGTTCTTTGCTTCTTTAGCTGCCTAAAGCAGCTGGCAGGGGGCGAATGAGGCTTTGCTTGCTGGGTAGCATATAAAGTTCACCGCAAAGAACGCTGGTGGCAATAATGGTGGGTAAGTGTATGTTTCCAGGGGAATATCGTTTTTTCCCTGCAACGGCCGTATCTAGCGTTTCTAACCTCCTTATGGGTGCAAGGAAGTTCCATTACGGGCATTAGGGCGATCTAATTCCCAACGCAGATTAATATAACTTTGCATTCTATTCTCTACAGGGCAGTTGTCATAATTTTCAAAGATTTTCAAAATGTGAGATGCATTCTTTAATTAATCCTGTGAAACAGTGATGGTAATTTCATTTCAGTTCTGATAAGAATACAGTCTAGTCCACATTAGAGCTTCTCCAATCATCTTCCCAGATAACTTTCATAGACTTTTGGTCTTTTCCTAAAGGTTCAGATGACTTTATATTTTCGCCTCCTAAAGTTCAATGCTTTTTACACTATAGCTGACAAAACCTACAAACAGCCTCAGCGAGGGTGGTGGATTTGCTCGACGTCACTTTAAAGGAGCAGCGGCCAACAAGCAATAAGCATCATCCACCACAGAAACACTGAATGTGATATAAGAGTTTCATCCCAATCACCTCATAAGCCCATAAAGTTCAAGTAAATCTTTGTCTTTCTCTTAAATCTCTTTAATTTTTTACCAACTCTCTTCAGTCGAGACTTCTGAACGAATGAGTCTGATATAAAAACAATCAACAGGAATATTGATAAACATTGAGTCATGTAGAACTCTTAACGACAGGCGGCTATTTTTCCAGTGACTTTCGATCTCAGCAAACTATAAATAGCAACAGTTGCCTTAATGACTTCTTCGACGAGAATGTTATTTGAAAGAAAATGCTCCAACAGAGTTCAAGAAGACTAGTGTGAAAGGTGTTGAAAGTACGCAACAAAACTATAGCTTCTATTAAATTTTTTTATATTATTTTTCTCAACATCTCTAAACATGCACAATTTTCACCAAGGACAATCACTTCAGAAAGATATTTTTTTCATTATGAGTTTGGCTAGACATATTGAGCGTCTCAGTGGCAGTAGATAATACTTAATGAGTGTCGCGGTAATTGGTATTGACTTTGACTTCTGTCTGTACCAAGATTAGACACTATTCTGTTTATCCTCAAAATTTAAAGAAAAAACGAGGACTTAGAAAACTTAGAAAAAAGTGTAATAATAATTAAATGTTAAACATCGATAAAGGTAATTCATTTATGAACAATTCTGTCTCATAGATCCTGCTAAAAGAAAATACCAATCCATGGTATGGTGTCGATTCTACGACAATGTTTTCATGGATATAAATACAGTATATATATATATATATATATATATATAATATATATATATATAAATATACATACACACACACACATATATATTATAAATATATATATATATATATATAATATAGATATAATCTACTTATATATAAAAGTGAATGTTTCTATGTTTGTCGAATGTCTGTGGGATATAAAAATCCGAAATGCTGGACCAATCGAGACCAAATTTGGCTCGTGGCAATCATTTCATCCAACTTAGATAACAGAGTAGGTTTCAAACCCGTACCCTCTTTCCGTGCCCGTCTGCCATCCCCCTTACCTTTGTAACTATGTTGTAAATAAACTCTACAGGTTTACCATACCTCATTCATACACTCGAGATCATAGAAATATATTATTGAAGATGCATTTCTCTCACCACAGTAATACCTGGATAAAAGGGACTTAGAGCACAGTAATACCTGGTTAATGGTAATAGACAGCACAGTAATACCTGGATAAAATGTACAGTCACCAGTGTAATATTTGGTTAAAAAGGCCACACCACAGAAATACCTGGATAAAACTGACAGACATTATTGTAATACCAGGTTTAAGAGGTCAGTCAGCTCAGATATATATTTTATTGTTGAAGGGGACAGACAAAAGTAATACCTGGATAAAAGGGACAGATAGCACAGTAATACCTGGTTAAAAGGGACAGACAGCATAGAAGTACCTGGATAAAAGGGAGTGACCATATGAACACCTAGATAAAAGGGACAGGGAATACAGCAAAACCTGTGACAAACAGCATAGTAATACATGGATAAAAGGGATGGTTACCACAGTAATACCTGGATAAAGGAACAGACAGCACAATAATACTTGGTTAAAGTTGAGAGACAGCATATTAATGCCTGGTTAAAGGTGTCAGGCAGCACAGTAATACCTAGATAAAGGGACAGACAGCACAATAATACCTGGTTAAAGGTGAGAGACAGCACAGTAATGCCGGGTTAAGGGGGCCTTCTGGCATCCCGCCAGCTGAGAAATGGTGCTTTACAAGGGTTTTTGGAATTTCTAATTTTTGTCACCATGGCAACGATGATGGACTCGGTTATCCAGTTACGAAGTTTTATGTTAATATCTCCAATAGTTTTACTGCTAGAGTATTTTTTTGAGAGATAACTTTATATGCCAGTTATCTATGAAAACCGTGGCACTGTGATATTAAATCAAATTATCTAGAAATACTATATTATAAGAACTTGGATGAACATGAATGAAGTACGATATGTTTTCCTGGCATCGACTTCCATCCAAACAGAGTTCCTTGTTACTTGTCAGTCAGAGTGTTGCCGAAGTGCGGAATTTTCGTCTGCTATGCGGAATAAAAAGTCTACGGGGCAGCTATACAACGTTTGTATGCCGCTGGCGGATTCCAGCAGCTGGGGCATGTTTTTCCACGCAGCAATTTTCTTCATGGTCGCATTCATGTAAATTTATCATATACAAATTGCAATATTTTCTTACTTTTAAACAATTTCTCATTCAAATACAATAATATAAAAGATAAGACTCTTATCAGAATATGACGGTGATATGATTATTGTACATAAATCTGTTAATATATTATAAAATTATTTCCTATATGATTTAATGAGTTATATACTGATACATAAATGCTGTTATGCTTATTACAAACTTATCTGTAAATATATCTGGGACAAATAAGAAAGGAAAAAATAATACTTCTCATATATTTATATACAGTGCATGTATATAAATATATGTAAATTTAATGTATATAAATATGTGTAATACCGTAGATATATATATGTAAAGATGTATAATATATGTATTAATTAATATATACATTTTATGTAAATATAGATTAATATTATATAATATATAATATATATATATGTATGTATATGTAAATATATATAGGTTATATGAATATATTGTATGATATATGTATAAATATGTGTGTATATGTATATGTATATATATGTATATATGTATATATATGTATGTATATATATATATATATATATATATATATATATATATATACATATACATACATATACCTATACATAATTATGTTTATATACGTATAACTGAATCACGAAATTTTGGAACGTGATATATTCATAAACAAAGGTATAAGCCACGAAGGAAAAGAAAACAACGGAGTTTCCGCTAAGTAAAGGACGTTGAACGTCGAAAGATCTTGCGGAAACTCCGTTTTTTATTTTTCCTTCGTGGCTTATACCTTTATTTATGTATAATTACATATATAAACATATACATATATGTGTGTATATATATGTACATGTGTAAATATATATGTGTATATGTATATATATATGTATATACATGTATATATGTGTATATATACATATGTATATGCGTGTGTATGTATGTATATATATATATATATATATATATATATATATATATATATATATATATATATATATATATATATATATATAATATATAGGTGCTTCAGCATTCAATTATAAATTGTCCAGAAGGAGTCCATTTAAATCTGGTATCATTGGCTCCTTCTGGACACTATATATATATATATATATATATATATATATATATATATATATATATATATATATATATATATATATATATATATTAGTAATGTACCTTAAGTATAACGAATAGGTGCAGTAAACAAGTGATCAAATTTACCTCCACAATCTTCTATGGGCATAAAGCTTTTATCGCTAGTAGGTAATACGCTAAACAAGTGCGATACTCAGTGTTTTCAACGAAGGATTTTCAATGCCAGAATTCTCGCTTTTAATTAATTTGCTATGTACAAAGGTAATGTCCAGAGTTTCAAAAATATATCTTTAGAGCTCACGTTTCATAGACATTGAAACTTCTAATATTATATATACCTGCATCTCTGCAAAGCTCGTAAAGAACAAGTGGCAACCATAATTATGCGGACTAAGTATTCTATCTTCCTACTAAATATCGTTTCCAGAGGCCGTGTAATAGTGTTTTTCTCAAATATCTAACAAACCGGATTATGAATTTCCATGAAACTACAGCAATGAATGTTTCAAACATTGGCCTAATTTTTGGTGGTACAATGAATTGACAGATGTGCTTAATTAAGCCGTTTACTCTTAGAAAAAGAGGGACTTCTTCCCCTCCTCCAGAGCGTTTCGAAGAAGTGGTACTTAATGACGTAACTGTGACGCAGAGGTTCCCCCAACCCTCCTTCGGTGTTTACACCTATGGCTATCCTAGTACGCCCCCCCCACCCCCCATTCCTTCTTGCCTTCTTTCCTTCATTCCCATTGTTATTAGGCTACCGAGTAAATCCCTGTTAGGAAAGACTGTGTACTGCACATATAAAATGAGCCGGAAGAGCAATAAATGTTTTATATGTGGTATATAATGATTAGATGGTTAACACAAATTATCGAACATAATAGAAGAGGTTTAAAACAGGGGTGTGGAATCGCACTGAGAGATATTCTACTCGGACTCCTACAAATTTTAGATTTGCGACTAAAAAAAAAAATAAATAAATAAATAAATAAAATAAAATAAAATAAAAACATTAGTAGAAATAGAAAAAAAAAATTTTCCTTGAGAGAGTTTTATATTTGGAATGATGTTATTGGGGCAAGACTGGAGCAGGATTCAGAAATAATTTCACCGACTTCGACTCCTACCTCAGAGCCCTGTTAGTACATCCAAGGTAATCATCGGCAGCAGTTGTAGTAGTAGCTCTGAACTATTTCATATAGATTCGACTTTAGTCATGGCAAATATGTTGCTTTGTCCTCGCCATTACAAAACTACAATTGGGCTGAAACTCTTCACCATTTACAACAGAGAGAAAGAAAGAAACCGCCTGAAAATTAGTATAAATCGGTAAGAAAAGTATGACTCTAATAAGTACATGATATTTATATACATATATATATATATATATATATATATATATATATATATATATATATATATATATATAATATATTTGTTTATTTAAATGTTTTTTTTTTTCTACAGGCCATGTGAACGAGTTGCTGATGCTATGGGGATGACTCCGAACGCTGTCCGAGTGTTGGTGAGCCGTGGAAAGAATCCTCATCCACCTGAAACACCACCTGCATCATCAAATACGTCGCCTCTGGTCTTTGACAACTTCAACGTTGGTTCCATTAGGAGACATGTGCACAGCATGTTTGCTGCTAAGCGATTTTTCACTATTGCCACTTTAGCGGAAGAACTTAAAATGTTAAATATCATTCCTGAAGAAACATCTGAGAAGGCAGTATGGCGAATCCTCCATAACATGGGTTTCCAGTACAAAACATCCCAGCGGAAAATGTACTTAAGGAAAGAAACTTTGGACGTCGTTTGCCGCCGAGTTGAGATGCTCTAAGATCCCTCCAGCAACATCGTGATGAAGGAAGAGAAGTAGTGTATGTCGATGAGACGTGGTTTACGACGAGAATGCAACATAGCAAGGAGTGGGTGGACACCTCTCAATCTGTCACCAGTGCCACCTACAGCCGGCAGGTGCCACCAGGAGAAGGAAAGAGGTTTGTGGTGGTAGCAGGTGGTACAGCTAAAGGTTTTGTAGAAAATTCATTTTTATGCTTCCCTGCGAAAACTAAAACCGGCGACTACCATGGAGAAATGAATTCAGAGATATTTATTCGGTGGCTAACATCACAGCTCCTGCCGTCGCTTGAGGATCCATCGGTGCTGGTGCTAGACAACGCCCCATACCATAGCCAATTGACAGGAGATAGCCGATGCCCCACAACAGCTACAAAAAAGGAGGATTTGGTTAACTGGCTCAGGTCTCGAAAAATTCAGTATCCAGCTCACGCAACACGCCCTGAGCTTCTAAAGATATGCAGGGGCAACCGGCCGAAACCAGTTTACATTGTGGATAATATAATCCGTGAATGGGGCCATGAAGTGGTTCGCTTGCCCCCTGCCCATCCTGAGCTCAACGCCATCGAGCAGGTGTGGGGCTGTATGAAACGACAGGTGCGCTCCTCGTTGCAGCGGTTTACCCGTGCTGATCTCTTTGCCAGGCTTGAAGAGGCCAGGCTTGCTGTAACAGGGGAGACGTGGGCTGGCGCTGTCAGGAGATCAAGATATTTTGAAGATGATTACTGGCTTTCAGATAATATTCAAGACATTATAGATCCGGTCATCATCAACATTGATAGTGACGAGGAAAACGATCTTTTCCTTGAGAGTGATGATGAGTAAAATGTATAAGTGTCCATTTCTTGTTTTTTTTTTCATCCCTCATATATCTATGCTTTCCAGCAATTGGTGATAACATTATTTTGGAAAAACAAAGCTAATGAATACTTTGATACGAGTATATCAGCTTGGCATGTAGACAATGTCAATGGATTTCTCAAAGTAGGGTTGATTGGTTCATTAATTGAAGTCTGGTATAATTCCAGTGACAAAGTCGCAATGATATTTGTCACATACTTTTTAAGTAACAAAAATACGTACTGGTACTTGTAACGTAAATAAATATATAAAACTATAGGTTGAAATATAATAAATCTTATGTATGTATGAACACACACACACACACACACACACACCACACACACACACACACATATATATATATATATATATATATATATATAGATATATATATATCTAATATATGATTTCAAAATTTATCAAATGGCCGATGTCAATGCCCTTATATGAAACATCTTTTAGAAGTCTACATTCTAAGGAATTCAAGCTACTCTCTCTGGTGAAATTGATATGATAAATTATATCAAACAATGCTCTCTGTAATTTTCTTCCTGGCAATTGATGTATCGAGTAACCTGTGTTGTATGGAAGAATGAGTCCTACGGCTTAACCTAAAGAAAACTATATTTCTATTGCTTTACCAACACTCGCTTGAAGTGCGAAGTGTAGGGTTAGCATGGCTTCTTTCGTCTCCTGTCATAAGTCTCATTCTTGATCTTCAA